>NW_019397500.1:29768-93810 GCF_000591075.1 Eurytemora carolleeae | reverse complement strand
AATTGATAAAAGAAGAAAAATACAGAAGGAGTTTTATTTATTCTTTCTTCTTTTATCAATTTATATAAATAGATTTTATTCAATTTTGGGAAGTTTGATCCCGCATTTTTACTCACTTTTTCATGATCTAGGGTATAGAAAAGTTCTTATTTGTTCCGGGGAAAAATAATCACTCACTACGTTCGTGATTGAAAATCTTTAATTTCTACCTTAAACGAACGAAAAAGTTAATTTCCCGGCCAAAAAAAACATATTGTCCCGCATGGTAACACAAGACAGTTGCATAAATAGATTTATTTTAATTATTAGCAGATTGAAAATTATTAACACCGAATGCTTGAGTAAAACGTCCGGTTAAGATGGAATCACTTACTGCACTTCTTTTCCAGAAATTGTTTAATTTTGCATTTAGCAGTTGCCATGCGCTTTGTTTTTATCTAACAATTCAACCAAAATCCATCCCAACTATTAAGCAAACCAAGGTTTATAACATTAGATTTTTTTCGCTGAATTATGTAAGATATTGATTTTTTGGGGGGGGGGGGATGGGGAGTACTAAAATTGGATAGTTTTTTTCCCAAATCTTCAAAAAAATTTCCCCCCCCCCATATAAAATACATATCCCTGAACCAAAATATCCATCCTAGAATAGAGGAGTGGTTTAGAGACAAAGACTTATTGACAAACGTCCCTCCTTTAAGAATGTTGGAATGGGAAACATGTCAAATTCAAATTGTTACAAGACCTGTCTTGTCACATTTGCCAAATATATTGCATAAACTTGGTTAGTCAACAAGAGGGGTGGGGGAGGGCACCATCGGCAGTGAGGTGTTCATTAACACAGTTTTGGTATTTTCTTCTAGTTAGTAAAATGTTATTGCGTTGTTAAAACCATTCATGTAATTCGGTAAATTATATGTTTACAGTGTGTCTGTATAGTTCCATGTTTGTTTGTTTGTTTGTTTGTTTGTACAGCTAAGTGTCTATACTATCTATTTATACAACTATATTGTACACTGACTTAATGTAACATGTTCATAAATTGACATCCAACGACGGATGTTAAACAAATACAATTAGAAGATACATAAAGTTTATCTACTTTAAATTTGAAAATAAGTTGAATTATAAAATTATATATCTACCCGTTGTTGTAGAATGGATCATTTTTTGTCCCCGCACTTTTTAGCCCGAAAAGATGTAATCTGAATGACAATACATATTCACAGTGTAGGTTCTAACCTTTTTCTGTCACATTTTGATCATAATCTTAAAATTGGCAGTGAAGAGTCTCTAAAACGGGTACAGTTAGTTTTTTTGTAACTTACTTTCTCACGTTTAGAACTCTATCCCTCTTACAATCCAGTTTTTGGGTTTCCCCTAATTTTATCCTAGAACGTAATTTCAGATTTTTTGTTTTATCCATTGTAGGAGCATGACGGGGAGCTTTTCTGTTATTTCAGTGATTTTCCATATTGTAATTCAGCTTTTTAAGAGACATATTGGACAAATACCAGGTTCTCAAGAGCGGGGGGGGGGGGCTGCAATATTATTTTGCCGAAAGATTTATAACAATTTAAACGTCTGTGCGAAGCTAAAGGAGAATATGTTGGCGAGTTATTTGCTCGCCTGTCTAGTTATAATCTTGCCCATATAAGGAGCCCCCCCCCCTTTTACTGCAAGATGGGAGAATACCAACAAAAGCTTATCGAGAAATAAATATGATAATAAATTAGGATTAGAATTTATCCCAAACGAAGGATTAATAAATAAAAAGGATTTCAGAAGCGGGTCCTTTTTTTAGTCTAGATTTAGGATTTAAAAAGTTGGCTGGGCTGAGTCTTGATGAAGGATTAAGTATGGATGAATAACTGGCCTGGGGCTTTTCTTCCGTCCCTCACACCAAATTTTACAAATTTATTTAATTTGTTAAATCATTATCATTAACCCTAGGATAAATCAACAAATTTAGTAAATGCAGGGTTCAAGGAAGAAGGGATACGGCGGGGGGTAAAGAACTATAATAACGTACTATTTTTAAATGACTTAAAGATTCTTTGTTTTTCAGTCTGGTCGGCGAGTGGATCGCCGAGGACGATTGTGTATGTTTGAGGAGGTTGCTGTCGACCAATCCTACCATAGCCTCCAGTCCTCGCACAACCCCTCCTGGATCCTCGGGTTCAACAATAACAACCTGGAGAAGGTTTACCAGGAGAACCGTCTCACGGACCACTGGGCGGCGAAGGCCAGGCGAGGTTGGGTCAGCCGAAGGGAAAACTGCGACGCACAGTTTTCCAGCGCAGCCAACACGCCGGCCAACCTCGCAGACAAGTTTTCTGGACTTATTAATCTAATCAGTGATCTGGAAAATAATGTAAGAGTTGAAGACAAAGCGGCAAATTTAGACCAAGATCTCAGGACATTTCAGAGCAGTGGCGGCGGTCAGCAGCCGACAGTGTCCAAAGCTCATCTAGAAGCTCTGAAACTCCAACATGAGCTTGTCTTAAAAGGAGTGAGAAATAAAATCAGACATTTCCCAAAGAAACAACGGCTCAGACCTTCAAGAAAGGACAAAAAACGTTATAGAAAAAGTCTAGCCATGCGCCAGACTCAGAGTTCTGGCCAAACAAACTAAAAAGAGGAATTTAAAATTGTTTTTATTTTCTTAGATTCATTCAGTTCAGTTCATTTGTTATTGGTATATCGTTAAAGAGGCTACAAGTCAATATAGTCATTACATATTTGTACAAACCGTATTTAATCAATATTTATCACTTTGTTTAAATTTTAAGGTAGAGTACAGAAATATGCAAACCTTCCAAAGTTTGATTTTGTTCAAATTTACGCGAAGTTTTGTCTAGGCTGGATTTCTGTATTACCTTTATACATGTGATTGGTAGTAATTAATTATTCATTATTAATAATTAATTATTAATTGTGAGTAATTAATTACTATTTTGAAAAAGCTGTCATTCCCCATACCCCCCATTTCCGTCCAAAATTCTTCAGAACATTCCAGTTTACATCCTTTGTAGGGATACTTTTTATCAAATTTTATATTTTAACCCTTGTCCTGGGACCAAATCAACGTCTAGAGGTTCCAGACGGAATCAAAACAAGATATTGTAGACGTCGATCCGCCAAGATTTTACAGACATCATTTTTTAAGCTTTTCCATTTTAATGTTTTTAGAAACATTTTTGCTGAATGGTTGGTTTGCTTCTCCCGGGGTATTCTGGAGAACTAAATACATTTTTTGTCACGTAGAATCTCTAAATACATTTTAATACTGTTAAATATTTTCGATTTGGGCTTTATGTTTAGAATAAACAAAGGTGATGAGAGAGAGAAAGTTTTAAATTTTTTAACTTTTGAAAATTGTAAAAAAAAAACAAATAGTATGTTGAGAGAGATAAGAAAAGTGATTAATTGTATTTTTCAAAAATCTTAAAAGAAAGACGAGTAAATCTATAAAATTTTTAAAGCGTTCTTTCATGCTAATTTTTATAGAAAATGCTTAAAATAACATCGCAAAGTTGCATCTTGCATTTAAAAAATAAATCGAAAGAACAGACTTGGATTTGAAATCGATGAAATTATTAAATATAGAAAACTCCATAGGACAGTTTTCTCTAGGTCAAATGAGCGGGCACCAAACTGAAATCTTGATCAAAATCACATGATATGAAGAATCAGTTACAGGGTTCGTCACAAAGGATGATACTTCAAAGACAACTTTAGGGAAACCTTGATTCCTTGCAAGTTTAAACTTCCTAATTTTTTCGCTAAATCATTAAATAAGCCATTATAAGACTATATTTACTGTTGGAGACTTAATTTACCCTGGTGATCGTCATTCTTTAAAAGATTCAGGTCGTCTTTACAATCTCATATTTCGTGGTTAACCAACCATGTAGGTTAGCTGAAGTGAAAGTAAGAGGTTTGGTGATGAACATAAATGGAGTTTAGATAGGTTCGGTGATTTTTATCCATGAAATGATTAATGATGTACATGGGTTACAACCAAGGATGAGACTGTAATTACAGTTCCAGCTAAGATGAATGATTTTGAGTAAACCTTGAGTTTAAAAATAATTATTTAAATTATTAATTTTAAAATACATATCGTCGTTGTTCTACCTTGAATTTAGTGTTTAAATCTAAAGATGTTCTTCTTTTTCTCCTGGCTGTAGAAATGCGCAAGTCACTATAATGAGAACCGCAATTAATAATAATCAATTTAAGATAGAACACGAGTGACAACTCTGTCATTTTACATAGACAAATGTCTAAGAGGGTTCCGTTGAAAATCGGACATACTTCTCTACTTGTAGGGGGGGGGGGTCATTTTAAATGGTTTTAGGTACTTTCCCAAAGGCATTTTCCCAAGGGCAACTTCCCAAGGGCAACTTCCCAAGTGACAATTTCCCAAGCGGCAACTTCCCAAATGTGCAATTTCCCAAGCGGCAACTTCCCAAATGTACAGTTTCCCAAATGACAATTTCCCAAGTGTCAACTTCCCCATGAAGGAAAAACGGCATTTTCCCCATGAAGGAAAATATTAAATGAACATTTAAGGTTTACATTTCTTTCTAATTTCTCAACTTATTTTTAGAAAATACGCAACTTAAAAAGAAAATTTCATTCAGTTTCTCTCAGTTAGCAAGGCAAGAACATGTTGATGGCCTAAACCCTAATTTCAAAGAATGAAAATGTATTAAACGATCCTTATTATTATTTACGGTAAGGTTAAGCCTTCTGAGGCTAGGGAGCCGCGAGCGCTGCAGCTTTTACTAAGAAAATGAAAACATTATTTAAGGTTAGGTTATAGCGTCTGCGGGGCCGCAGGCAAAATAGAGGCCGAGCGCTGCTTCTAGGATGGGCTAGGGGGCCGAGCCAGGAGCGTACGAGGGCTTTTGTTCAGGGGGGGCACAATTTGTGCGCGTAAGCGCGCAAAAAAAATTGTGGTTTCCCCCCCCCCTTGGCAACATTTTGCCCCCCCCCCCTTAAAAACCCCTTTTTTGTAAAAATATTGATACCTTTTTTAATGTTTTTTGCCCCCCCCTCCCACCTGGACTTTGTTCAACATAAAAATACACCAAAAAAGACTACGTTTTTGTGTGGTTACTAACCTTATATAGTCTAAGAATTATTCCTTTGCTTGAAAAACTAACTTTTTAACTTTATAAATTTATCACTTAACTCCATCACAGCATCATCAAAAATTATATTTTTATTAATAAACTAAATTTTTTTCTGAAATTTTTATATAGAATTTACTCAATCTACATATTCAACAACTCTATTAAGCTACAATTTTCTGGGATTTGCTTGCACAAACATTTCAATGATTTTTTTCAGTAGAGAGCTCAGACAGCCTTATAGGGTGTAAAGCTATAAGTGCAAGATCGTTAAGTCATAGTACATCTTGTGTAATGAACTATTCTCTTTAGAAGGCTAAAACTTTTCTCTCCTTGTATTAACAGTGAATTTTGACAAATCCTTAGTCTTTGTTATTGTCAGGTGTTACTTTTTAAACGTAGTTTCCTTTTAATTTTGTATTTTCCAGGGGGCAGTGCCCCGCCTGGAACTCCCAGGGGGGGCAAAAGGACTACTGCCCCCCCCCCTAGGTACGCCACTGTGCCTGGCCTGAGGAAGGGAAATGCAAGCAGATGTAATATTAAAAGAGCCTCCCCCATGGGTGCCCCCCCTCAGCCTCTCAGGGGGGGCACACGTAGAGGGGGCGGGGGGGCGCGGTCCCCCCTCGTACGCCACTGGGCCGAGCGCTGCGGCTATTCCTTGTTTTAAAGAAAGGAAATTGTTTTTTGGGAAAATATACATTTTGGAAGTTGCCGCTTTTCCTTCATGGGGAAGTTGCCACTTGGGAAATTGTTACTTGGGTAAATGTACATTTGGGAAGTTGCCGCTGTTTCTTTATGGGGCAGTTGCCACTTGGGAAATTGTCATTTAGGAAAATGTACATTTGGAAAGTTGCCGCTTGGAAAATTGCACATTTGGGAAAATACCCTTAGGAAGTTGCCGCTTGGGAAAAGGCCTTTGGGAAAGTACCTAACATCCTTTAAATTACGTCTACACTCTACAGTTCCTTTAGTCTCATTTTTGTGGGTAACCCTTTAATATATCTGTGTCTCCCAGATATTTTGTTGAATAAAAATGTGCAATATGCATATATCTGCAACATTGCGCCGTTATATTCAATCAACTCTTCAATATATTGTGCAAAATTAAAGTTTTGCAAGTGCACAATTGCAAATTTGATTCGCACGAACTTGACCCTCTGGAGTAAAATAATTTGGAACCATGCTCTAGTACTGGCGTTATATCTCCATGTATATTTACAATAAGAACAAGAAAACTGTGAAAGAGGAGGATGACTTTTAGACTTAAGTTATGATTTTTAATACCGGGTTACCCACAAAGGATGAGACTGTAACGACGACCTGAAACTCCGTTTGACGCTTCCAAGGTATTTTTAATTTAATATTTGGGAAAAGAAAACAGAAGTTACAGTTTCAATATATTACAAAGGAAAATTTTTTAAATCGTATTACCAAGGTGAAATGTTGGAAGTGCATCAGCCTTGCCACTGGGCTGCTATACGGTATTCATGAATTATTTGTATTGCAAAGTTTTTTATTTTACTTTATTTTCAAAGCTAAATATGTTTGTAAATTAGCATGTTTCACTTTTATTCTATCCTATTATAAAGCTTGGTAACTAACCACCACTACCCTAGGATGATCATTTTAGGTATTATATCCAATAGTTCAAAGAAGGTTTTTTTGGGAGAATTTTTCTTGCCTGGTTCATTGGATCCATAATTTACCAGATTCTTAATTCAAAATAGAACTAAGATGTATATGTATAGCAGTAACCCGTCCATAGGCTGATGATGAAAGATTCTTCTAAGGCCTTCTACGAAAGTAGAACCTAACCATTACAAAATATTAAATATAAGGAAACAGCCAGGGTTAATTCCTTACAATCGTCTCTGAAGTCTCATCCTTTGTGAGTAAGTCTGTAGACTAACACTTGCACGTACAGTGTACACTGTACATGAACCAATTTCACTTAATACGAGATTTTTAGGCTGCTAATATAAACCTGTTTGCTTTGTTACAGTATTAATGCACTTAAAGATTGCTTTAAGGTCGTCTTATTATTCCACAGTTTTCTGGTTCTCACTGTAAAATATTTTTGCAAACCAATGTTGTAGACTTTAGATATGTCAAACTATAAATTCTGTCAAATAAAGTAATGTAAGTTTGGTTTACACCATCGGTTTGCAAAGATATAGGGATTAGACAATTTGAGTTTGTATCGCACTGTGAACTAGACAGAAGGACAAGGTAACTATCTTATATGTACTTTGTTGTATTGTATAGCTAGTTGTACGTGAAGTTTGAAATATAACTCTCTTATATGTACTTTGTTGTATTGTATAGCTAGTTGTACGTGAAGCTTGAGATATAACTATCTTATATGTACTGCGTTGTATTGTATAGCTAGTTGTACATGAAGTTTGAGATATAACTCTCTTATATGTACTTTGTTGTATTGTATAGCTAGTTGTACGTGAAGTTTGAGATATAACTATCTTACATGTACTTTGTTGTATTGTATAGCTAGTTGTACGTCAAGTTTTCAGTTATAACAATCTTATATGTACTTCATTATATTGTAGCTAATTGTACGTGAAGTTTGAATTATAACAATCTTATATGTATTTCATTGTATTGTAGCTAGTTGTACGTGAAGTTTGAGTTATAATTATATTTTTTTTTTATAATTTGAGAATAATGCATGGAAGGCTGAATGAAATGACTTAATAACGTCAAATGTGATTATTTATTATCGGTCATCACACTAAACTAAGGTAGTGTGTTAGGTCAAATAAGCCTCTGATAGGCCGGGTACTGTAAAAAGTCTAGCCGCGCCATCCAAGTTAAAATAAAGCCTAAAAGGGATAGGGTCGGGCCAGTACTGGCCGCGCGTCACTAAGGCCGATACAAGGGTTAGGGGGTCGGTCCAGTTCAAATTCAAATTAACCCTAGTCCACCGTGTCCTATAAAAAAAAAATCTTAAAAATCTCGAAATACTTTTGCGAAATCCAATTATAAAGCAAACAATTAAAAATAATTACAAAACTTTAGTGGAAGGGAGGAGAGGGGGGGGGGTTCTGAGAGCTCCCCCCTACATTAAAGAAATAACTATAGTTTGTACTCTTTCTTTTAGTCAATATTGATAATAATTTCCATAATGATTTATAAAGCTCAAGGTTTATATCATGCATACTTTTGTTGCTGAGTCCTAGCTCTGAAACTAAGTGAAAATTAATCATTTTGTATTATTAATCTTTCAGAAAGATTAATAATTCTTTCATATTACAGAAAGGGATGGATCGTTTTCACTTTTTGAAAAAACGATAGTTTCGTTTTAAAAACAACAAAGAAAAACCAAAACGGTCGTTTTTAAAAACAATCGCTTTATAAAAATATCGTTTCTTAAAATTAAAAAACGAAGAAATAATTTTGTAGTTTTAGTTTGTCGCTTCCTTAACGAAGGCAGGTCGTTTTTAATTTTTCGTTTTTAAAAAGTTCAAAAAGAGTCGTACGATCGTTTTTAATTGTGATCCATTGTTTCTCTAAAAACGATCGTATCGTTTTTAGAAAAAAACGGAAACTGGAACGAATAATGATCGACTTTTCGATTTAATTAAAAACGCTCAACAACCCTAATTACAGAGTGTCCCATAAAACTGCGAAATAGTAAAACGATTATTTGATTAATGATTTTAAATAGTCTATACTGAACATTAAATAAATAAATTATGCAGCGTACGCCGTACACCGTACACAGTACACAGTACACAGTATATCGTACACAGAACAGCGTACACCGTACACAGACCAGCATACACCATACACAGACCAACGTACACCGTAAACAGACCAACGTACACCGTACACAGACCAACGTACACCGTACATAGACCAACACACACCGTACACAGAACAGTGTACACCGTACACAGACCAACGTACACCGTACACAGAACAGCGTACACAGAACAGCGTACACCGTACACAGATCAGCGTACACCGTACACAAACCCATTTTAATTCTTACCTTGATTTTAAGCAAAATTTTCTACTTCTAAATATCGTCTTTTTAATCTACATTTGTATGGGGTTTATAGTTTCTTTTAAACAATCACAATTTTTAATAATTTTACTTTTCATCGTTCATACTTCATAAACAAATAAATAAAAGGAACAATAAAATATGGATTTTTCAGATTTTTCGAAAAACAATTTTTGGAAGTCACGTGTTTCAAAATATTGTATCAATAGACCATCTTCTATTTCAATTGTGAACTTTCTTTTCTCTCTTTGTAAAAACATAACAAAATTAATTTACGGATTTTATAAACAAAATTTCGTGGATTTAAAAAATCCAATGAAAATCTAATTTTGTTTGAGGCTAATTTTTTTAAACTTTGATCATCCATAAACCTTTCCTAGGGTCATGTTAGGTCCCACACAAAGTTTAAACCCGATCGGTTCAGCCGTTTTGACGTTTATTGGATACAAACAGACAGACAGGCAAGAAAAGTATATATTTAGAAGATGATGGAAGATGATGCTTATGAAACATTTGAACATTTTGATTTCATAACATTCGATATTTATTTCTCTGGATCATTTGTAAGAATAATTGTTATGTGTTGGTATGGTATGTGTCCGAATATAGGAAAGAATTTAGAATATTTAAATATTTAAAAACCGGCGCTGTAACTGCTTAAAGGCATTAACAGGCAGCAGGCATAAAATTCATATTCATAATATTTTACTTTTGGAACATTTTATTTTTAGCGAGTATATTTAGGGTTTACAGGGTTAACTTCATGGAACTAATGCTATAAAAGGTTGGAACAAATTATCAGTCTGAATTATTTAATGCAGAGTTCAATATTTTAAAAATTGCAATAAAATGATAAACATTTTATTTGTAAACCCTGTATAAACTGAAGGGTGATAATTTACACTTTAATGGTAAGGGGTTGGATGCTTACGAGATGGGGTGTTGGGTTATGGGGGGGGAGGGAGCTAAAAGACGTGCCAGGGGGAAGGTGGGGTTGGCACTGGAATATACGACAATTTAAAATTAAAAGATTTTACAGTAAAACTGAAGTTTGTCTTTTTGATCAAAATGAAAATATCTCTGTTTAATAAAAGTATAAGGTAATTAGCGATCTTTCAATTATGAAAAAAGTGTATTTTTACATTGCTGGACATTAACAACATCTTTTTTTAAATACACAAATCAAATTTTTCCCCCGTTAGTCATCTCCTCCCAATGAAACTATTTTGGTTCTTTACAAAGTAGGTTAATAGAACTCATGTTTTCATTCTATTCTAAACCATTTTAAGGTTGTTAATTTCTAACTTTTACAAGGGAAGGAGGTGGTAGTTTTAATGGGATGGAATGGGGAGGGTAAGGGTGGGGTAGGGAGGGTTGGGGAGGTGTAGGGAAAGATAGGGGGGAGTAGGAAGGAGTAGGGAGATGTAGGGAGGTGTAAGGAGGGGTAGGGAGGGTTGGGGAGGTGTAGGGAGGGATAGGAAGTAGTAAGAAGGGGTAGGGAGAGATAGGGAGGAGTTGGGAGGGGTAGGGAGGCGTAGGAGGGATAGGGAGGGGTAGGGAGGGTAGGGAGGGGTAGGGAGGGGTAGGGAGGGGTAGGGAGGGGTAGGGAGGGGTAGGGAGGGGTAGGAAGGGGTAGGAAGGGGTAGGGAGGGGTAGGGAGGGGTAGGGAGGAGTAGGGAGGGGTAGGGAGGGGTAGGGAGGGGTAGAGAGGGGTAGGGAGGGTAGAGAGTGGAGATAATATAATTTAGTTAGGGTTTTCAAAAATTAGGATTGGTATTTCTAGTAGCTTGTTAATAAGTCAACTTTTAAGTCAGTTTCACACTTTTAGGGAATAAACCTGGATTGGATTGTTATCTCTGAAACCACCCTTAGCAATCTTTTAGAGCCTTGTTTATGGCTAATATAGGATTCTAGAATATGTTTGGTAGGAGATTGTATAAAGACAAACTAAATAAAAATACTAAAATATGACGCTAACCATGATTTTTTTTATAAAGCTGTAATTTGACCACACTTGTCCGTCTCAAATACGTGTCTTCACAGTGCGTCCTCTTTGGGCGTCCTCATTTCTCAATTTGCATTCTCCTTCCTAAATGCACGTCCTTGAACCTTCATGTGCGTCCTCATTCCTTAAATATGCGTCCTAATTCCTCTTTGCGCAGCCTCATTCCTCTTTGTGCATCCTCTTTCCTCTTTGCGCGTCCTCATTTCTTTATGTGCATTTTCATTCCTCTATGTGCGTCCTCATTCCTTAATGTGCGTCCTTATTCCTTTATGTGCGTCCTAATTCCTTTATGTGCTTCCTCATTCCTTTATGTGCGTCCTCATTCCTTCATGTCCTTAATGTGGGACCCATCCCAGTCTAACAGTTGCATGATCCTGTTTATGCAGTCTGTCGTCCAGTATACGCTAATTTATTTCTAAAGAACTTGGAAAATTCATGTTTTTAATATTCATGAATGATTTAAAAATGTTTTTAACGTAAAACAATATGAAAACTATCTACGTCGTAAAAACATTATAAAATGAAATAAAGAAAATGCTTTAGACGTAGAAAAAGATAAATGATCAGAATAGAATAAATAAACATAAACGGAGATACGTAATTACGAATAAATGGATGAACCGAATACCCAAATGAAAGTTACAAATTATATTATTGATTTTAATAAATAAAATCAATAATGATATGTCGGAAATATTAAAGTGTGTAAATCTACGAAACTATTTTTGTTTTTATTCCAAACAACCGCAGCAGGCCGAGAGAGGGGTGAGATTCAATTATGATTGTGCCCCACCCCCTTCCAGCCCCCCCGTTTTCCCTTCCAGCATCCCCCCCCCTGGACAGATGCATAGCAATACCTTAACATAAGCCTAAACTGGAAAATAATGGTTTAAGAAAGAAATAATAAGATTTTTAAGAAAATAAAAAAATAATCTATATAATCTGGTTTACCATATATATTCAAAAAGTAATATGACCGATTCTGAACTGTTTTACTCTTTGCAGTTTACACGTCTTTGTCTAAATAAAAATGATAGAGAAATCCCTTGTAAATAAAACTGATCAATTTTAACCTGCGGGTTTTTGAAAAAGTGTATTTTTTTAAAACTAGAGACAAGGCCGGAAGACAGTTTACAATGTCTATCTATCTATCTATCTATCTATCTATCTATCTATCTATCTATCTATCTATCTATCTATCTATCTATCTATCTNGCGGATTTTCACAAAAAATTTCGCGGATTTTCAAAATTTTTAAAAATTTAATGACGATCGAATTTTGATGGAGACAAATATTTGAAATTTTGATGATTCATAAACCTTCCCTGGAGTCCCTAGATGTCCCACAAAAAATTTGGGCCCGATCGGTTCAGCCGTTTTGACGTTTATTGGATACAAACAAACAAACAGACAAACAGACAAACAGACAAGCCAAATTTATATATAGATTGTATAGATTTGCTCTAGTTTACGGAGTATATTATTTCTTGCTCTAATGAACATAAAAATAGTTCAAATGTATGTATTCAGGGTTAGGTTAGGTTAGGACACTTTCTGGGCCGAGCTCTGTGGCTAGGACATGCTAGTGGGGGGCCGAGAGCTGGTGCCAGTAGTTCAAATAAACATAAATGAATTATGTTAAAATCAACAAACCAAGTTTCTAATTTTCTCCCATTAAATAGATTTTGTAGTTATATCTTTTGTAATTTATATCTTTTGTAACTTAAATCTTTTGTAACTTAAATGTTTTGTAATTATATATTTTGTTATTACATCTTATGTTACTGAGCCTTTGAAACCCCGAATCATCAGAGATATATATATTTCAAGTGACTCTCCATGCAAAGATTACAATGCCTGATTCTCAAAGGTGCCCTTAAATGCTTTGTCTGATCAAATATGAATTACATATCTTAATGTTCATTATTTTAAAAACTTATTATGTTCAATTGTGTTTTCTCTGCTAAAGCGATCTGCGCATTTCTTTTGCAGGAAGACATTTGAGAATTAGCAGAATTAAACCCAGAAAAACGACAATATCTTCCACATCATTGATCAGATAAAGGTTTCAAGGGTACTTTCCTCAATCGGACGTTGATATCTCTGTACGGAGTGTCACTTAAAATTACCCTTACATTCTCTTTTAATCAGTATTAAATGGACTGTAGGCGTAAAGTGAAGTGATCCTCCATTTGTAAAGTAACATTTCCGATTCACTTAAAGGTACCATATATTGGTACCTATATATATATATATATAGGTACCAATAGGTATATATATAGGTACCAATAGGTACATACATAAAGGTACCCATACCTATACATAGGTACCTTTATAAATTTAATTTAATGGTTCTGTCAATATTCCAGAAAGCTATGACTTTTGATCACAATTTTTCAGCCTTCTTTCTCAAATACTTTTTTGCCGGCATATACGTTTTGAATAAAAAGTATTTGACAAGCAAATCCGAAACTTTAAAGATTGTTAAAATATAAACCAAAACGCGCATGATTTCAAATAGAAGAAACCAAATGCCGCTAACTCCTGGTTAGTCCAGGGTGACATAGGTACCTATATATAGGTACCTATAATTGATTTTTGTCCGAGTAGAATGACCGAGTTATCTCTGTTTTTCTATTTGAAAATTCATTACTTTCAATTGCTGTTTTTTTCTGAAATTGACTTTTTTATATTAGAGAAAATGAAGATGAAGACAAATTATATATTTTCAACACTTTCAAATATGAAAGCTTGCTCTTTCTAAATTTGAAAAATGGCTACATAAATCGGACATTCAACTCTTGAATTAAGGGGCTATTAAAAATCTCATTGACAGTCCCTTTAACATTGGACATATGTGCTTTGCGCACAGACAACTTTTAAGATGTGTACTAAAAGCCCTCGTACGCCCCTGCACAGACTCCGCAATACGGAAAGAGAAACTCAATCTTAGGTCTATTTCTGGTTCGACTTTGTGACCTCGTAGCTCATCTTGTCTTAATTTTACGCACAAGTATATGATAAAGCCAAATTTATTCATACTTGTTATGCTTGAGACATTATCGTTATATCTGTACTCAAGTTTAGAAATGAAAGTCGTGCCGGTACAACGTTTTGTGTCGTGACGGTACAGAATAAATCTCAGAAGGTGTGTACAGTACGAGGCCAACCGATGGTTTAGTGGAGGACGACTAACTAGAAATTCTTAATATTTTATGTACGGTGTACGTTTGCTGTGTACGGTGTACGCTGCATAATTAATGTATTTTAAGTGCTAAAAATGGTGGGAAAATAATGATAGGGCTATAAACTTCTAGATTTGTTTATCAGTTATAGGTAGGGTTTGTTAATCGTTTTTGAAAACGATCGTTAAACGATTGTTTTTGTTCCGTTTTTCAATCGTTTTCAAAAACGATTGTTTCATTTTTGGAAAAAAAACGATCGTTTTTTAAAACAACCCACTCGTTTTGAACTTTTAGAACACGAATAACGATCGTTATTGAAAATGATCGTTTTATAAAATCTATTTGCTTATAGAATCTGATTGCTTTTTTAAAAAACGGTCGCTTTTGAAAAAACGATCGTTTTTGAAAAAAAAATTTATTGACAATTATGATAACGATCGTTAACGAAGGCTCGTCGTTAACGATCGTTAACGACGAACTTTATAAAAACGGTCGTTTTTGGAAAAACGATCGTTTTTGAAAGAAAAAAATTACATGCAACTTTATTGAATGTCGTCTTACATGAAGTTAAACAGTTGTGGGGGAGCTAAAACTTTTTGATATTTGCTTAAAAACTACTCAATGATAAGTACAGATTCCCTTAAGGTCGGTTTCCTCTCTTCGTTGACGATAATTAATGAAGGGTGTCGTTAACGATCTTTAACGAAGGGTTGTCGTTAACGATCGTTAACGAAGGTTCGTCGTTAACGATCGTTAACAAAGGGTCGTTTTATAAAAACGATTGTTTTTAATTACGATCGCTTCGTTTTCGATTTTTTGTCGTCGTTTTCATAACGAAACGATCGTTTTTAAAAAAAATGAAAACGTTAACAACCCTTTATGCTAAAATAAAGCTAAAATTGTTATTTTGTTACGCATCTCATTTGTATCTTACAAATTTTAAAACAAAATTTGTAAGATGTCATTAAGATATATGTTTTGTTATAGTCTAAAGTAAAATGTTAGGCCAGTAACGTGAGCAAGGCCCGAAAAATCCTTGGTTTTAAGTAGCCAAATTTTTTTTTAACCAATTACATTGCAATCTGTTTTAAGATAAAGTTTATCTAAAAAGATAATAAAGTTATGCATTTCATCACGGCGAATTTCGTAAAAAAAACGCACGTTTTTGGTGATGGAAATGCCTAAAAAGTCCGAAAATCTTTTTAAGTTATAGAAAAGACGACATTCTATGGTTTCTTTTTGAACCCAATTGATGCGTCTGGTTTTGCGTATAAATCCCAATGCCTACTCTTTATATCACAAAGCTTTTTGAGCTCTTCAGTATAAAGAGAATTGCATGGTTGTTTCAATTAAACATAAAATTTACTTAAATTTGACGCGTACAGAAAAACTCTACAGCGTAGTATATCTTATGAGCTGAAGAAGAATTTGACGCGTACAGAATAAACTCTGTAGCGCAGTATATCTTATGAGCTGAAGCAAGGATGTAAGGTATGGAAAGTTATTTCAGAAGTGTACACATCTTTAGTACTGCAGTGTACTGTCTCTGGGCGCTAATGTAAACACAAGACGGATGTCGAAGCCTGACATGGGATCCATCATTCACATAAAAAATCAATGAAATATTCTATTAGACAAAAAAAAACTCATTTACACAAACATTGGCGTACAAATTTTGCAAATTGCGCAAGTCTGCACTATTGTCATTATTTTAAAAATAATTTTCGTAAATCCCCTATTTACCGGATTTTAAAACTGAAGATTAGCAAAATATAAAACAAATTTTGTTTTAAACTCTTTCCTGTAACTTACAATTTATATTTTATAATGCAAGGAAAGTTATTTTAGAGGTGTAAACATCTTTTATAAAGCAAGGAAAGTTATTTTAGAGGTGTACGCATCTTTTATACTGCAGTGTACTGTCTCTGGGCAGTTATGTAAACACAAGACGGATGTCACAGCCTGACATGGGATTCATCTTTCACATAAAAAACAATGAAATATTCTGGTCATAGGAAACTATTATGTGAATTATCAAAATTATCAAAATTTAATGCTTTTAACCTCCTCGGATACTAAACGAACACTGATGCATCTATTATTGTTTACAAATTCCGCCCAGAGAGAACTGGTTTCAATATGTACACAGAGTATACACAACCGCAATTGACTTTCCTTGCCTTACATTCTTGAGCTGAAGAAGAATTTGACGCGTACAGAATAAACTCTACAGCGCAGTATATCTTATCAGCTGAATGTTTGAAAAAGAATTTAAGACGCGTACAGAGTAAACTCTACAGTGTAGTATATCTTAACCCTATTCCCGCTAAGGGGGGTGGGGTCAATTTGACCCCCCCTGTAGTTTTTTTTACATAACTCAAAAATTATTGGTCTGAGGCTGTTGAAATTTTCTGACTTTTCTTACATACCCAAAGCCCTCCCTTTAGGCCTAAAACTTATCCTGGTTTTCAAGTACCCCAGCAGGGATAGGGTTAATAGGTATGTGTAAGAAGAAGATTAGAGTATAGTCAAGAAGGTGAAGAAAATATTTTAAAACCAACATTAACATTTTTAGGGAACTAACATATATTGATTAGATAGAGCTTGCATTTTCTTGCAGAAATCCAATCTTGAAAAGATTTTATTTGAAAAGCATATAAAGGGTTAACCACAAAGGATGAGACTGTAAAGACGACCTGCAACTCTTCAAATATGAGAATCCTGGAGCTGGTTAAATTAAGTCTTCTGCTTTAAATATAGTTTCTAAATGGCTTATTTCATGATTTGCAAAGAAAGAAGTTAAAAGTTGCAAGGAGTTATAAATGTAAGGAAACAGACAGTGTAAAATCGTCTCTGAAGACTCCTACTTTGTGGGTAACCCTGTATTTAAAGGAAATATACAATAAAATTCATTCAACATCATTGTTTTTCATCTTTTTATAGTCTAATGAGAAGAGAATGAGATGGATATAATATACTTCTAAATATTAAATACTGAAGGTACTGTGAAGTGTGAACACATTATTAATAGTTTAATGAGAAGAGATAATATACTTCTAAATGTTAAACATTTTAAACATATTATACATAAATAAAAACAGTTTATGAAAACAAAAACATGGGTTTAAAATCAATACTTGCATTTCATGTAGTGTTGTAAATTGGGCATTTCTTTGCATTTGGTTCACTTCGTATGGTCATTTGTAAAATTCAATTTGAACATTTTTTAATGATTTTTGCGGCTAAACATGTTGAAGAGATGGATATAAATACAGGGTTGCCTACTTAGGATGAGACTGTAAAGACGACTTATAAAACTGTTAAAATATGTTCCCAAAGTAAAATATATTCTTGTAATAGCTTTAAACGGATTTAGTAAAGAAAGAAACAAGATTACAGTTGAAGGGAATCCTTTTATAACGAAACAGATAGTATACAAAACGTACAGTCGTCTCTGAAGCCTCATTCTTTGTGGGTAACCCTGGTGACTACTTAAGCTGTCGTTATTCACTAGAACATGATCAAAATAAATATTTTTTGTTCGAAATAGATAATAATTGATTTAGCTTTGTTAAGATATATTAATGACCAAGAGCAACCAAATAGCTTAATATATCGGGTGTTGATTTGTTTATAAATTGCGTATGTGATATAAATCACATAATATTAGCGGTAATTAATGAATATTATAAAGTACCTTTCATCAGTAGGGAAAAATTTTCACCACAATCCATTAAAGAAATATGAGAGGAATTTTTGGATTAATGAATATTGAATCTGAATCCAGGAAACAAATAATAATCATCATAAACCCCCTGATGATTCCATAATATCGGTCTTTCCAAGTTACAATATCAAATGATGAAATATCATTGTTCTTAAACCAAAATAATATTCATTTTAAAGCAATTAAGCCTTTGCCACAAACTCTGGTTTTTTATTTTTTTTTAAACTAGAAATTGTGTGAGAATTAATAATAATTTTCAGGGTGGCCAAAATGTACGGATTGTACGGATTGTACGGATTTGTTTTCAAATTGTACGGATTGTACGGATTTTATCCTGGAAAATACACCGTTTTTTTAAATTTTCACTCATTTCAGCAAATTTTTCATGAAAATAAAAAAAAATTCTCGTCAAAATGAAGTTAGTTTAACTTATTTTCTGCATTCTAAATAATATTAGATTGATTAATGTTTCAATTGACAATCAAAATTCATTCATAATTTTCGAGATATGTCCAAGAAGTGTTTATTTGAGAATATGTTCCATAAGTACTTATTTGATTGCTTNGTATCATGCACCTAGTATCATGTACCCAGTATTTAGTTTGTATATATGTATGAAGCCAATTTTTTACAGATTGATTCTTGCTGAAGAAGTTTAAACCCTCTTACATGAACTGAACACAAAAGACAATGAATGAAAAATTGAATTTTAATGTTTTTTTTTTCAAAAATGGGATTTTTTTCGAAAATTGTGCTGATTGTACAGATTTTTAAAAAAAATGTACGGATCTTTAAAAAAATGTACGGATCGGTTTAAAAAAATGTACGGATTGTACGGATTTAAAAAAAAAAAATTGTACGGATTGTACGGATTGTTTTTCGAAAATTGTACGGATTTCTTCTGAAAATGTACGGATTTTTGTACGGATGGGTTCAAAAAAGTTTTGGCCACCCTGAATTTTGGGATTTCAGGTTTCAAACATATACGGATATAATACAGTGTTGATCGTAAGTATTTGCAGCTTGAGATAGGTAGATTCAGAACGGCATAGTGGTGAGTGGTGACCAATAATAGCAAATAAATCTTCCAGAGGTCACAAATTTTAAATGTCCTCTAAAATAGGTATTCATAGTAACAAGGCCAGTTAATTATTTCGAAACGAAAAACGATTTTTTAGTTTTTAGTTTTGAAACGGAAAACAATTTTGTTCAGCTTTTGTTTTAAAACTGAAAACTATTTTTTTTCAATTTTCCAGTCTGGAACAAAAAACAATTTTTTTAGTTTTTCGTTTTGAAACTAAATTTTTTTTCAGTTCTCCGTTTAGGAACTAAAAGCTATTTTGTTTCTTTAGTTTTTTTTTTGAAACGATCGTTTTGAAAAAAATCGTTTCGTTGTGAAAATAAACGATTCTTAAAATGGACACTCAGAACGTAAAACGATCGTTTTGAAAAAAAATCCAAAACGATGCTCATCCCTATTAATAGACCATAGGCCACAAGCTTCACAGGAGGTTGACTATTTGTTTGGCTTTGACAGTTAAACTCGCGTTGTGTATGACGACATTTCGTACATTCTTTTATAATGCAAAAAAACGCGGGATGTATCATTTAAATGGGTAAATATTTGATGTTTCTGAACATAGTTTAACCAGAAATTTTTTTTTTTGGACTGTAAACACATAATTTAAAGCAAACCTCCATGTATACAGGGTTTACCAATAAACATGGGAATTCAATGACGAATTCGATATCGTCTTCTAAATAATTCTTTGATTTAGAAAAGTTATACTATACTGAGAAAGCTGTAATCCGTAAGTTTTTCGTCTGCTATGTTTAGAATTTGTTTGTTTATGTTTTGACTGCATACGGTTGTACTTAGTAAAACAAGAAAATTACAGTATACAAACAGAGTAAACTTGTCCGTCTTCACTGTTTATCTTGCGGAGACAAGTCATTTACCGTTTTATTAAGATTAACTCAAGCAGAAATAATAATATAATGGCTTTTTGAAATTAGGTATTACAATGCGAATTCATAACAAAGACGATATCAAATTCGTCATTTAATTCCCATGTTTATTGGGACACCCTGTACTTAAGCCTTACCGTACAAAGACAAACAAAGACGACATTTATTCCACCTAGTTTACTGGTTCTCACTGTATTTACTTTATGTGTACAGTGATAACTAGAAAACTCTGAAATAGAAAGACGACTTTTAAACTCAAGTTAGAACTTAAACTAGTTCAATTAACATTATTGACATAGCAATTGTACAGTTTGAATAACAACCATTTTCACTTAAATTGTGCTTTGCTCAATTACTGGTAAAATTATTTGCTTTGTAACAACATCAAAACCTTAAGTTTTGCTATAATGTCGTTTTTCTATTCCATTGTTTTCTGGTTTTCACTGGATACTGAATTCCCATGCTTACTGGGACACCCTGTATAAACCAATTCAACGCAGACGACATTCTATTGCTGCTTTACTTTTTATCCAGCTTTTACAGGGTTACCCACAAAGGATGAGAATTTAAAGACTTTAGTTATTTTATGGAGGCTTTTTACAAAAAGTTTTGGTTCCCTGCCTGCTGCCCCAATAAATTATTTCTTTCTGTGCCAAATTATTTTAAAAATATTAAAATGCAAAACACCAAATTCCACATGACTTCTGATTGTTATTTTTCACAGGTTTTGAATTGGCATTAAAGTCTTTTGCTATCAAGTTATAAGCTTATAGATTAATCTAAAGTACAAATTAAAAACATATCTACTTAAAGCATGTAAACGAACGTCTTTGGGTCGTATTTTGACTATGTTTTCTTTCAGGATAAAAATTTGGAAATGTGTATAAATTGCCATTGTTTTCTATATTGTTTATTCTAGACATTTATTTTTCTTAAACATTGCCAAGTGTTGACCCTTAGAGAAGATATATGAAAAAGAGACCCAAAAATAATGCAAAAACTAACGTTTTGAAACGATCTGTTTTTGAATAATTTTTCCATTTTTTTCCAATGTCATCTTCATTATGTTTGTAAAAAGGCTTACCAGTCAGATAGTCAGATAATCAGATAGTCAGATAGTCAGATAGTCAGATAGTCAGAAAGTCAGATAGTCAGATAGTCAGATAGTTAGATAGTCAGATAGTTAGATAGGCAGATAGTCAGATAGTCAGATAGTTAGATAGTCAGATAGTCAGATAGTCAGATAGTCTAGCAGTCACATAGTCAGATAGTTAGATAGTCAGATAATCAGATAGTTAGATAGTCAGATAGTCAGATAGCCAGATTGCCAGATAGTCAGATAGTCAGATAGTCAGTTAGTCAGATAGTCCGTTAGTCAGATAGTCAGATAGTCATATAGTTCGATAGTCAGATAGTCAAATAGTCAGATAGTCAGATAGTCAGATAGTCACATAGTCATATAGTTGGATAGTCAGATAGTCAAATAGTCAGATAGTCAGAAAGTCAGATAGTCAGATAGTCAGATAGTCAGATAGTCAGATAGTCAGATAGTCGGATAGTCAGATAGCCAGATAGTCAAGATAGTCAGATAGTCATATAGTCAGATAGGCGCAGATTGTCGGATAGTAGGATAGTAAGATAGTCAGATGGTCACTAGTCAGAAAGTCAGATAGTCAGATAGTCAGATAGTCAGATAGTCAGATGGTCACTAGTCAGATAGTCAGATAGTCGAATATCTAAGAGTCAGAAAGTCAGATAGTCAAATAGCCAAATAGTCAGATAGTCAGACAGTAAGATAGTCTGAAAGTCGTATAGTCAGACAATCAGATTGTCAGATAGTCAGATAGTTAGATAGTCATATAGTCAGATAGTCAGATAGCCGAATAGTCAGATAGTCAGATAGTCAGAAAGTCGTATAGTCAGACAGTCAGAAAGTCAAATAGTTAGATAGTCAGATAGTCAGATAGTCAGATAGTCAGATAGCCAAATAGTTAGATAGTCAGATCGTCAGATAGTCAGAAAGTCGTATAGTCAGACAGTCAGATGGTCAGATAGCTAGATAGTCAGAAAATTATATATAGTTAGATAGTTAGAAAAGCCTAGATAGATAGATAGTAAGAGTTAAGTACAGGGTGTCCCAAAAAACATGGGAATTCAGTGACGAATTCGATATCGTCTTTTCAAATAATTCTTTGATTTAGCATAGTGATACCTACTGAGAAAGCTGTAATCTGTAAGAGTTTCGTCTGCTATGTTTACATTTTGTTTGTTTATGTTTTGACTGCAACCGGTTGTACTTAGTAAAACAAGAAAATTACAGTATATAAACAGAGTAAACTTGTCCGTATTCACTGTTCATCTTGCGGAGACATTATAGACACATCTTTCACCCTTTTCATTAAATAAACTCTAGCAGACATAATAATATTATGGCATTTTGAAATTAGGTATTACAATGCTAGTTCATAACAAAGACGATATCGAATTCCTCACTGAATTCCCATGTTTTTTGGGACACCCTGTAGTTAGATAGTTTAGATAGTTGAATAGTTTTAGATAATAATAAAGATAGATAGATAGTTTCAGATTTTTTAATACTTTGAGTCTTGATATTGGGATAGTTATAAAAACTTTGAGAGCTTTAAATAGTTAGATAGCTTTAGATACTGATATACTTGTTTATGGATACTTTGAGAGTTTTAGATACTTACGTTGTATAATATAGAGGGATGGACAATTGCCAGATTCGTTTTACAGAAACTTTTAATATTATTAGACTTTTTAAAAGGTTTTACAACAATATGAGAAGGTTCCAACATTTTAAAGCTTTAATCTGTAGAAGTTTGCTTTTATCAAACGTGCAAATTTGTTACCCTATAGAAGAAAATATATGATAAAACCGATCGTCTTTGGGTTCTTGAGAGCAATAGGATTGCAGATTTGCATGTTTGATAAAAGCAAACAAAATACAATTTTAAATCGTTGGACCCTTCTCAGATTGTCGTAAACCCTTTAAAAGTCTAAAAATATTAAAAATTTCTGTAAAACGAATCTAGCAATGCTATGCTCATCGTTAATTATAGAACCATGCGTTATATAGTTTGTTGGGTTTTATTTTAAATTGAGTCCTTCTCTCAGAAAACCAGTTCTGTCTATTCATGTGAATTACTAAACTCTTCTTGGAGTTGTATATTTCCAGGGGGTTTTCGAGGATCCTGTTATGTTCCCAATGATATTTGAATATGTACCAGTGCCGGCGCTGCCCGTGGATTTTTAAAAATAGTTAAAACACGACCTAATTTGTCTTAATTGCTAGTTTTAGGGATAACCGAGGGTTGGAAAAGTAACATTTTTTAAGTGTTAATTTTTGGCACGCTTATAGGTAGTGTAGGTAACGTACACACACACACACAGACAAACATACACTTATATAAGCATACTAGCTGAATTGACCGGCATTATCTGTGGAATAACAAAAAAAAATTTCGAATTTTGAAAAATAAATTGCATTTTGAAAAATAAATAAAGTTCCCTCCATAAATTAGGGTTCCATGTAACGTAGAACCTAACGGAAAAATGAACCTGATATTCTATGGTTACCCATAGAACCTAGCTGAAAAATGAACCTGATATTAGGGTTCCCTGTAGAACCTACCTGAAAAATTAACCTGATATTAGGGTTCCCTGTAAAACCTAACTGAAAAATGAACCTGATATTAGGGTTCCCCGTAGAACTTAACTGAAAAATGAACCTGATATTGGGGAATTCCCCTATACCTTACTGAAGAATGAACCTGATATTGGGGTTCCCTTGGAACATATATAGACAACTCTAGTTTGTCCGAAAAAAACGGTGGTTCCCCGATAAATTTCTTAATGAGGAAGACGTAAGCGCGCACGAAACAAAATGCCGCAAAAAGTTGTAAATTTAGAATCATGGTTCGTATATTCACAGTTAAGGTAAGGGGTGGGGAGTATTCCCCCCCCCCCCTCCTCCTTCCCCCTTTACACATAATGAACAAGATTGGGAACTTAGCTTTGCCTGGAAACCAAGTTTTCATTCAAAATTAACCTTTTTAACTTAAAACTTTTAAACAAGCTAAGAATATTCCTGTGGTTTTAACCAAGTTCCCCATTATCAAAATTTGAGACAAATCAAACATTACAGACATACAGACACAAAAGCGACTCCATATTTTTTTAACCTGACAAAGTGTGAAATTTAAAACATTAACTTTTTGATTTGTCAGACTTCATGGTTCAAAATTTCGAATTTTGATATTAGATCGCAATAATACAATGATAAGAAAATTAGAGTTTGAAGTAAAATATATCTTTATCATTATACAGCAAGAAGTAATCTCTGTTTGTCTGTTTGTTTGTATGTCCGAATATAACTCAGTACCTCAAATTTTGATTGGGGAACTCAGTAGAACCACTGTAATGTTCTTAGCTTGGTTTGAAAATGTTAAGATGAATAGGTTGACTTAAAAAGAAAAATATGCTCGTAAATATTTGATATCAATTACAAAAGCTCATTGGCTAAAAGTTCCAACAGAAAATAAATAAAAAATATATAAAATAAGTGAAATATAATTAATTAAGGACTGGCAACAAGGACTGGCAACAAGGACTGGCAACCAGGACTGAGCATGTTCCTACTTTTATTTTATCGTTTGCTCCTCCGTTTGTTCTCGTGATAGAACGAACAAAGTCAATGCTCTAACTGGTAACAGCATTGATAAATAATTTCCAGCAATTAAAGGAATTGGGTCTTGGCCACCAACTCTGATTATCTAACCCTTTGGATTTAAATGTCGTACACCTTAGATATTTCAAACTATGAATTCTGTTAGATCAAATAATATATGTTTGAAATATTAAAGATTTAAGACATATTGGATTCCAAAGATATAGGGATTTTAAAAGCATAGTTGGTGGCCAAGACTCAATTTCTTTGTGAAAAAAACTTCAGATACCTTTTTAAAAAAGAATACTATTCTAAAGAATGTATTGTCTTTGGAAGTTGAAGATTCTTTTAGTAAGAAGACACTCTTTTAGGAAATTGAACAACCTTTTAATAAGTAAAACACTCTTTTAGGAAATTGACCATCCTTTTAGAAAGTAAAACACTCTTTTAGGAAATTGAACATCCTTTTAGAAAGTAAAACACTCTTTTAGGAAATTGAACAACCTTTTAGTAAGTAAAACACTCTTTTAGGAAATTGACCATTGTTTTAGAAAGTAAAACACTCTTTTAGGAAATTGAACAACCTTTTAGGAAGTAAAACACTCTTTTAGGAAATTGAATAACCTTTTAGGAAGTAAAACACTATTTTAGGAAATTGACCATCCTTTTAGAAAGTAGGACACTCTTTTAGGTAATTGAACATTCTTTCAGTAAGTAGGAAACTCTTTTAGGAAATTGAACATCCTTTTAGTAAGTAGGACACTCTTTTAGGAAATTGAACATCCTTTTAGTAAGTAAGACACACATTTAGGAAATTGAACATCCTTTTAGTAAGTAGGACACTCTTTTAGGAAAATGTACATCCTCTTAGTAAGTAGGACACTCATTTATGAAATTGTACATCCTTTTAGTAAGTAGGACACTTTTTCAGGAAATTGAACATCCTTTTAGTAAGAAGACACTCTTTTAGGAAATTGAACTTCTTTTAGTAGGTAGGACACTCTTTTAGGAAATTGAACATTATAGG
Source organism: Eurytemora carolleeae (assembly GCF_000591075.1). Classification (NCBI taxonomy): domain Eukaryota; kingdom Metazoa; phylum Arthropoda; class Copepoda; order Calanoida; family Temoridae; genus Eurytemora; species Eurytemora carolleeae. Next base: position 68,043 of record NW_019397500.1, on the reverse strand, counting down.
AGGTTCTACATCCTTTTAGGAAACTGACACTCTTTAGGATATTTTTGCAATAACATTGAAAAATTATTTTTAATAATCGATTGTTGAAAAACTAGATTTTTAAGGAAAAAGAAAGGAAAGAAGACAAATTCAGAGCTGAACTATTTCCCAAATAGTGTAATCAGAGCTGGGAACTTTTGAATGGTGAATATCGGGATTAATGCTTGATCTACGATTTTTCTTAATCTCGAAATTAAATAATGCTTGCTCTCCCCTTGTTATAAATCTCCAAATTAATTAACCGATCGGGATTAAGGATATCCAATTCTAAAGTTTTCGGCTCTGGTAATGTTTATGTAAATATGATGTAATGTAATTGTATCCAATATAAAGGATCAGGTCCAAACCACAAGGAAGGTTTATCTTCGGTTAAACGCGAAAAATTTTGTTTTAATTAGTCTAATGAACATAAAAAACGGCAATTGTTCACACTGTACATACACAACAGACCCGAGGTCGAATTTAAAGAATTTGAGCCGCAGCTCAAATATGGTTGGTTCCACTTAAAATTGTATTTAATTTTTCAGAAACTAAGCCGACGCTTAATTGAAACCGGTTTTTGAAGTATTTAAGACGCAGCTTAAATTCATTGAATTCGGACACCGTTTTACCTAATAAGTTGATTCACAAGCTACTTTTAAGTGGAGTATTGTTAATCTTGAACACTTGATCTAATGTGGGCACTTTTAACTTTGACGATAAATGCTTGAACCTCCCCCCCCCCCCCAATTAAAAATATCCCTTTAGGGTATACCCACTATATCAAACTGAATGAATCCGTTGTTTTTCATAAGATTTAGGTCAATGCTTAATCTGGAGATTAGATAAAAACAAAATTTTGACTCCAGGTAAAATTATTTGCTTTTTAACATCGTAAAAAATACACATCATTTTGATTAAATGTCGTCCTCCTCTTCCACAGTTTTATGAATCACAATTTATGTAAAAATATTCTCAATTAAAAAAATAGATATATACAATAAATATATTTATAAATAAATAATAAATACAGAATTTCAAGCTAATTAATGTCCTAAATAAATATTATAAATAAGTTAATTTCTACAGAAAAGAGGTTTACTTTATTTGGAAATGGGGGCGAATTTTGAACATTTCGGTTTAGAGGGGTTAAAAGCTTAAAATAAAATAATTTTTTTTTTTTTAAACTTTGTTTTGATGCCTTAAAATATACAGGATAACCCACCAAGACTGAGAGTTTTATTATGACCGAAAAATCCTTAAAATCATTTATTTAAAGGAAAAAGTGTTTTTTTTTGGCATTAAATGTAAACTTAAAAAAAAAATTGTTGAGCAGGACATAGAGAAAAAATGCAAGTCACGGAGATAAAAAACTCTGTCATCCTTTGTGAGTCACCCTGTACGAACTTAATTAATGTTTTTGCAAAGTCCTCGCTTTGTGGTTGAGCTGAACATGGAAATCTTTGATTTCGTCGTGGAACACTTCATCGACTAGTTTATCCCAGTTAACATGACTCTGACCTCCTGGAGGCTGAGCCTTGGATTGATCTGTGGACTGATTAGAGCTTGAGGTCGAGGCAGTTGATTGATTGATTGATTTCTCCGACTGAGAGGATAAACTACTGTTCTGTTGCCAGCCAGACATATTTGTTACAGCTGTTGAATCTTCTAGTTCTGGTGGATTTACAACACAACTTACTGCCCTAGGGAGTCCAGTCGTAGCTACTGTTCTTGTTGCTGTTACTTTTTCTGTGGTAGTGGTTGATAAAGCTGATTTTGTTGATTCTTTGAGTGTTTTTGGTATTCTATAAGGTGTGAATGAAATTAAAGCTTTTTTTTGGTAGTTTCTGGGTTGGACTCCACCGCGTAGCCAAAAAGCTCTATTCAATTTTTGGCTCCTAGTTTTTGTAATGATTGCCACAAGCAATTCGGCACTTCAGTTACGATAACTTGTTTTTGTAGTTCTATATCACTTTTGACTTGTATCTCTTGTTCCCCTTGTTCCTCTTGTTCCTCTTGTTCCTGTTGTTCCTCTTGTTCCTGTTGTTCCTCTGTTCCCCTTGTTCCTCTTGTTCCCCTTGTTCCTCTTGTTCCTCTTGTTCCTCTTGTTCCTCTGTTCCCCTTGTTTCTCTTGTTCCTCTTGTTCCTCTTGGTTCCCCTTGTTCCTCTTGTTCCTCTTGTTCCTCTTGTTACTCTTGTTCCTCTTGTTACTATTGTTTCTCTTGTTAATCTTGTTCCCCTTGTTCCTCTTGTTCCTCTTGTTCCCCTTGTTCTCCTTGTTCCTCTTGCTCTTATTCTGTGGTTCTTTGACTAAGAACCTAACTCGACTAGGGTTGACTGTGAAGCGCAAGTAGCTTTTATATTGATACCTCAAAACTTTATGACAATAAGGGCTGAAAAATACCTCTTACAGTCTCAATCTATAGTTTCAGTTTCAGAAATCAAATGTTCAAAGTTATTTAAAAACTACATTTTTTCACTTACATTTCTCATAGAATAAATAAATTTAAAAAGTTAGTTTTAGAGATGTTTGAAAGCCCCTGAATGCAGCGTAGCCGGTAAAATGTTGGTGAATTACCAAAACCTTAAGAATGTGTTTCACCTTTTAACTTAAATAACTACGAAGTTTAAACATAGCGTAAAGTTTACTGGACGAAACTGAAAACAAAGGACAATGAAACAGTTTTTAGGTAGAAAGTTCCACCATATATCAGATGCGAAGGGTCTTTTATTCCTTATGCATTGTGTATGAAAATCAAGCCCCTATGGAATGTCGTCTTAAATCTAAAATATTTAGGATCCATAATAGGCATACACAAAACAGAGGATGTACCAAAGTAATTACTGTCATTTTTCACATCATATACAGTGATAACCAGAAAACTCTGGAATAGTAAGACGACTTTTAGAATCAAGTTTTAACTTTAAAAAGTTCAATGACGACGAAACACAGCAATTGTGCAGCTTGTAAAAAGACCCATTTCACAAAATAAGTGATTTTATAAGTGTCTGGTAAAATTATTTGCTTTGTAACAGTATCAAATACACTTAAATATTGCTATAATATCGTCTCCCTATTCCATTGTTTTCTGGTGATCACTGTATAGTCAGAAAAAAACTATACTTTTAAATTACAATTTTGTTTCGTGGTTTTTTAAAATTCTACGAAAATCAAAACGTTTGGCGACAACTTTTTGTAATTCTGAGCATCAATTAACCTTCCCAGCGGGGGTTCCATAAAAAATGTGGGCCCGATCGGTTCAGCCGTTTTGACGTTTATCGGTTACAAACACCCAAACAAGCAAAGTTTATATACATATAGCTCGATGTATATATTATATAGATATTTGGGAATAATTTCAAATACAGTCTACCCTAGACATAAATAAATTAACAATCTTATAATAAGACAAGACATTCGTCTATATATAGATGTTGCCTTGGCCGACCAAACGGCTGGACCGATTGGGCTGATTTTTTTTGTGGACGCTCATGGGTGGCTGGGGGGGTTTTAAACTAAAAAATCGTAATTTTTTTCTTTTTTTCAAAAATTTTCTCTTTTTTCCATGGGCACCGCCGGGCCTTTCAGCTAGTAACAGACATAACACTAGAATGTCGTCTTTTAAAGAATTAGAGTTTTTTTGTTCACAGCAACCCTGACAGAGAGAGAGCATACGCGTAACTCCTTTGGGCTTCTTTCACAGGGTTATTGTAAACGAAAACCCCTAAATCTTGAAAAAACGACATCTAGTGTTCTATCTGTTATTGTTAACTAATCTATGTCCCTAGATTTATGAACCAATGAGTAAAAATAAAAAAAATTGGATTTTTAAGCTTGGATAAAAGACGAACGTTGCCTTTCAATTATTGTTTATGTGTAGTTAAAAAAAAATTTTTGATTCATTATAACTTTTATATCGTCAAGATGTCCTAAATCCGATCCCCTTATCAAAGGCATTGTGAGGGCAAAAAAGTTGATTTTTAAAAATTTCTAATACAAACAAAACGAACAAAAAATTAGATTATTTTGTCCAAAATATCGATATTCCCTTTTTTAACACACCCTGTATGTGTAATTTTTGACTAAACATTTAGAGCATAAATTGACAGTTTAAAAGTATATTCTAATTTTCAGTTTTTTATTTCAGTTGATTGAGATCTCAATCTGGAAATGCTGTTCCTACCAGTGATACTTTATATCTACTATCTAGGACTGTTGCTCCCTCCTGTTGGCAACAGGAGGACGACATTTAATCAATAATGTGGATTTCATGTTGTTATAAAGAGTAAACAGTTTTAGAATATAATTTTGGGTCTCTGTATTTAGAAAAATCCTAATTTAATTTATTATTTTCGGATTTCAAACAATTCTAGAAAACTGCATCTATTAATTTATAAGATAAAACTTTTGAAAGAGAAAACTTTAAATTCTAATTTCCTATCTATCCTGTTGTCATTTTGCAAATTACAATAATATTCCTGTAGCTGGGTTTAATATCTAGTTTTAACAGAAGTTTTATTAGTTTTACAAACTTATTTATTTGCATTAGTCATAGATTAATTAAAATAACAGATAGGGCACTAGATGTCGTCTTTTCAAGATTTGGATGAAATTGTTCATAATAACTCTGAGACAGAAGCCCAGAGGAGTTTTGCGCAATCGCGTCGGCGTAGAATTACAAGACAGAGAGAGCCTGTTCTACGCCTCTGAGCGAAACTCCTCAGAGCCCAAAACTTAAGACAGGGTGGTATCGTTATAAAAACCAGTTTTGAAACCCGGGTTTCACGAATGGGGTTAGGCAGTTTTGTAGATATCATCTTTTTTGTTATGAAATATTATATCATTTATTTTCTTCATATTCTCCTTTATTTCGAATCGCTTAAATTAAAATCTATATAAATGTTAAGACCCCGAAATGGACACTCAGGAGTTTCATTCAACAACACTCTTTTGAATTTCGGGCTCTAGGCTTCTGCTTCAGGGTTATTGTAAACGAGTTTCATCAAAATCTTTAAAAGACGACATGTAGTGTCCTATCTGATATTTTAATTAATCTATGGTATTAGTAATCAGATACTTTTCTTATTTTTTAACTAAAGAATGGCAAGCAAAGAATTTTTTATATAAAAATCGTAAGAATATATCAGTTATTGCTGTTTAATCTGAAATGCTGCAATAATTGTTTTTGTAACTTTTATTTCAATGTGCTTTAACATTTGTGACGAGGTATGTCATGTGGTAAAAAGACAAGTAATGTACTTTAACCTGCATTTTTTACAATGAATGTCGCGCATAGGTCAAATTGTGATCGAAAGTCGTAGCTTGCTGGGTCGATAAGGACCGATATGTTAAAATTGCATAATTAAGGACTATTTTTCAGACTAACAAATATTATCAGTACTTTGCCACAGATAATTATAATTTAAGGCATCGTATTATAAAATTTACTTTTGAGACACCTCTGCACTAATTTATCTATTTCCGCAGTGCAGCATCTTAGGGTAACCTTCTCACATAGATAGATGGATACTTAGATAAATAGATAGATAGATATATGTTTAGATAAATAGAAAGATAGATAGATATTTAGATAAATAAAGATATTTAGATAACAAGATAGATAGCTAGATTTTTAGATAAATAGAAAAATAGATAGATAGATATGTTTAGATAAATAGATAGATAGATATTTAGATAAATAAAAAGATAGATAGATACTTTGATAAATAGATAGATAGATACTTAGATAAATAGATAGATAGATATATCTTTAGATAAATAGAAAGATAGATAAATATTTAGATAAATAGTAAGATATTTAGATAACTAGATAGATAGATTGATGAAGAGATAAAAAGATAAATCAAATAAATTGTTAGAAAATGATAGAAAATCAGCGAAATTGGTACCATTTTAAAATATACGAAAAACTTAAACAGGGACACCCACAAAGGATGCGACTTCAGAGACGACTTTTGTATGAATTTTATACTGTCTGGTTCCCTGCAAACTGTATAAACTTGGTCAGTTCTACGTCAATTCATTACAAAATCATTAGACGACTATTGTTCAAGGCAAAAGACTTAATTTAACCTTGGAATAATCAATTTTCCAAGTGACAACTTCCCTATTGTGTAATTTCACAAGCAGAAATTTTCCAAATGTACATTTAAGGTTAGGTAAGGCTGCAATGGGGGGGGGGCAAGCGCTGAAAGTGAACATTTGGGAAGTTGCCACTTTGAGAAAATACCTTTGGGAAAATAACTAACATGTTCACAGTCTGATCCTTTGTGGGTAGAGACCAGTAGAAAGATAGGCTTTTAATAAATTCAGGGGGTGAAGCTTATTTTACTATCCTTATCATATATCTTGTTTATCTAGTTTACTATCTTTATTTTCTATGTTTGCTTATCTAGTATCTATATTCTATTCGACCCGGACCGGCCAGTCCGGTCAATCTGTATTAAATTAGTATGGTATCAATAGTCGTTTCAAACGGAAGTATAGAGCCAGGGTTTTGGCTAGAGAGATAGAGTCTTGAAGACTGATTATTAGAGTTAGAGTCAAGTATAGGAAGATTGATCGGGACCTAGATCGTTACCTCTATATATTTATATTCAAATCTAAATATTTTTCTCAATATATTTAACTTTATATTTATACATAATATATATTTATATCTATATATATGGATAATATATATATATATTTTACTGTTTAACATGTTTACGAACCTATTTGCTCCACGGTTATGCATCACAAGGGAGTACTTGTAGGTAGGACTAGGGATCAGAGATAGAAGTATATCTATATATATATAAAGTTGTAATCTCTGTTTGTCTGTCTGTTGGTTTGTTTGTCCGATCATAATTCAGAAACCCGTGGACCGATTTGCCTCAAATTTTGATTGGGGAACTCGGGAGACCCACGGGAATGTTCTTAGCTTGGTTTTAAGATTTAAAATTGAGTGGGTCGACTTTAATAGCGAAAATCTAGTTTTTCAGTAAAATCGTTCAAGTGCAGGTAAAGGGCGGCAGTAACTTTTAGTAAACCTGGGCATCGCTAGGTTCCCAAGCTAGTATATATGCATATATGTTTTTTTATAAACATTAAAACCACTGAACCGAACTTTAGTTTGGTGACTTACATGTCAGGCTTAACAGAATAAAAGAATTTGCCTCCAAAAGTTTGATATTAATATAAACTGCATTTTATTAAACAATGTTAAAAAATTTACTGGGAGAAAATTCCAAAATATATTTGGTTTCAATTTCTAACATATTTAACCAACCCATCCAGGATCTTCATATTTTGATTTCGCTAATTTTTTTATTTACAAATTTGCCACAAACTAAAATTTTTTAAATGGTATAAACCTTTGATATTTTACACTAAGACTATTAGACTTGATCTAAATGAATTAAGACTAAAACTAAGGTAAAGGCATGCTGCACGTAATATTAAAATCTTTTATGTTCAATCAGAATCCCACTTTTCACAGCTAGAGCTATTGAGAAAAAAAATAGTTGTGAAGTCTAATTGAAAAGCTTTTGAGAAGAAAAATAGTTGTGAAGTCTTATTGAAAACCTATTGAGAAGATAAATAGTTGTGAAGTCTAATTGAAAACTATTGGGAAGATAAATAGTTGTGAAGTCTTATTGAAAAGCTATTGAGAAGAAAAATAGTTGTGAAGTCTAATTGAAAAGCTATTGAGAAGACAAATAGTTGTGAAGTCTAATTGAAAAACTATTGAGAAGAAAAATAGTTGTAAAGTCTAATTGAAAAGCTATTAGGAAGAAAAATAGTTGTGAAGTTTAATTAAAAAACTATTAAGAAGATAAATAGTTGTGAAGTCTAATTGAAAAGCTATTGAGAAGAAAAATAGTTAAGAAGTCTAATTGAAAAGCTGTTGAGAAGAAAAATAGTTGTAAAGTCTAATTGAAAAGCTATTGAGAAGAAAAATAGTTAAGAAGTCTAATTGAAAAGCTGTTGAGAAGAAAAATAGTTGTAAAGTCGAATTGAAAAGCTATTGAGAAGAAAAATAGATAAGAAGTCTAATTGAAAAGCTGTTGAGAAGAAAAATAGTTGTAAAGTCTAATTGAAAAGCTATCGAGAAGAAAAATAGTTGTGAAGTCTAATTGAAAAGCTGTTGAGAAGAAAAATAGTTGTAAAGTCTAATTGAAAAACTATTGAGAAGAAAAATAGTTGTAAAGTCTAATTGAAAAACTATTGAGAAGAAACATAGTTGTAAAGTCTAGTTGAAAAGCTATTGAGAAGTTGTAAATTTCTAATGGGTTAATGTATTTAACCGGATAAAGGAATAATAATAATTCTAATTCCTAGATCTTTGCAATCTGATGATGTAAGTCAGAAATATTTCAAACTCATAGTATTTACTTTAACAGAATTCATAGTTAAGAATAGATCTATGACATTGTGTTGTGTTGTAAAGATGTAGAGATTAGAAAACCAGAGTTTGTGGCAAAGACTCAATTCCTTTACTATTCTCATACTTCTACTTAAAATCAAATCCAAAAGAGACACGAAGTAGTTCCAATTGTGTGTCGGTTTAGATATACTTGTAGGTGTAAACTAAAGAAATAGTATTGTTTTCTAATATCTCGTGTTTCTATTTTCCTATGCTCATTACTACAGGGTGTCCCAATAAACATGGGAATTCAGTGACGAATTCGATATCGTCTTTTTAAATAATTCTTTGATCTAGTATAGTGATACCTACTGAGAAAGCTATAATCTGTAAGAGTTTCGTCTGCTCTGTTCACATTTTTTTAGTTTATGTTTTGACTGCATAAGTAAAACAAAAAAATTACAGTATACAAACAGAGTAAACTTGTCCGTCTTCACTGTTCATCTTGCGGAGACATTATAGACATGTCTTTACACATCTTTCCTTTTCATAAAATAAACTCTATCAGACATAATAATATTATGGCTTTTGAAATTAGGTATTACAATGCTAATTCATAACAAAGACGATATAGAATTCGTCACTGAATTCCCATGTTTTTTGGGACACCCTGTATCTGCAGTAATTATATACAGGAATATTTTAGATACACTAAGTAATTTCCTTATGATAAAGTTGTAATCTCTGTTTGTTTTTGTGTCCGATCATAACTCTTGACCGAACAAACAAAGATTTTACTTTATATTTATAGATAATAAAAATATATTCTTTAAGTGATAAGTATAATATGTTTATTATATACTAGCTGAAAAGCCCGGCGTTGCCCGTGAAAAAAATTTGAAAAAAAAAATTTTGAAAAAAAAATTTTGAAAAAAAAATTTGAAAAAAAATATTTCTAAAAAAAGTTTTGAAAAAACTACTTTAAAAAAATATTTTTAAAAAACTTCAGCCCAATCGGTCCAGCCGTTTGGCCGGCTATAGGCAACATATATATATACGAATGTCTTGTCTTATTATATGGATATAATGGGTAACCTTCCAACAAAAACAGAGATTGTGTAATTATTTCTACTTTTACTTTTTTGATTATTAAAGAGCTATGAAGAAGCACAACAATGTTTTGAATTTCTATAGATATATGAAACCATATAAATTTGTTTATCTCGTATCTAAGCGTAAAATAAAAACTAGAGGAGCTAGATCACAAAGTCGTACAAGTAAAATTGCAAAAGTTTGACCTTTTCCTTCTGTCTAGTTTGCAGTGCAGCAGTTACCTAACTTCTGTCTAGTTTGCAGTGCAGCAGTTACCTAACTTCTGTCTAGTTTGCAGTGCAGCAGTTACCTAACTTCTGTCTAGTTTNGGAAATAACTCATTAGCTGTTACCTAACTTCTGTCTAGTTTGCAGTGCAGCTGTTACCTAACTTCTGTCTAGTTTACAGTGCAGCAGTTACCTAACTTCTGTCTAGTTTGCAGTGCAGCAGTTACATAACTTCTGTCTAGTTTGCAGTGCAGCAGTTACCTAACGTCTGTCTAGTTTGCAGTGCAGCAGTTACCTAACTTCTGTCTAGTTAGCAGTGCAACAGTTACCTAACTTCTGTCTAGTTTTTAGTGCAACAGTTACCTTACTTCTGTCTAGTCTGTAGTGCAGCAGTTACCTAACTTCTGTCTAGTTTGCAGTGCAGCAGTTACCTAACTTCTGTCTAGTTTGCAGTGCAGCAGTTACATAACTTCTGTCTAGTTTGCAGTGCAGCAGTTACCTAACTTCTGTCTAGTTAGCAGTGTAGCAGTTACCTAACTTCTGTCTAGTTAGCAGTGCAGCAGTTACCTAACTTCTGTCTAGTTTACAGTGCAGCAGTTACCTAACTTCTGTCTAGTTTACAGTGCAGCAGTTACCTAACTTTCTAAGTCGCACTTTAATTTATTTTAGCTTCAGTTCTGAACCAAATTTTGATATATTTTTGCATCATTTATTTCATAATTTACTTGTACGTAAAATTGCGTAAATTGGTGTAAAACCTTGTTTTGAGTACAATCGGGCTCAAATAAAATAACGAAAACGAATGTTAGGCTCAAGTCAAATTTTAACTAGTTGATCAAAAGAACATTAAATACAGCAAATAAACAAACAAAACAAACCTTTTTCAAGCAACTGGTGAAATATTTGCTCTATAACAACATTAAATACACAAATGTTGTCTTATTTCACAGTTTTGTGAGTCTCACTGTATCCGTGGTGAAATTAAAGTTGAAATAAACTGACCCTAAAGTTGCTGACTCAAGATGAGATAAAACAGAATACGGTTCACTAGACTTGGTGACATCTTCATTTAGTTTATATGTCAATATCAGGAAGATCAAAGGTACACTGGGAAAAACTGGGCGTCACAAAAAAAATGTGAACAAACATTTTCTGTATTTTTATAATTTATCATTGTAAACAAAATACAGTTTGTAAACAATGAACTAGACAATTGTGTAAACAAAGTATAGTTTGTAAACAATGATAAAAACAATTGTATACACAAAGTGTATAGTGTATAGTGTGAACAATGAACTAGACAAGTGTGTAAACAAAGTACAGTTTGTAAACAGTAAACTAGACAGTGTGTAAACAAAGTATAGTTTGTAAACAATGAGGAAAACAATTGTATAAAAAAATGTGTATAGCGTCAAAAATTAACTAGACAAGCGTGTAAACAAAGTACAGTTTGTAAACAGTAAGCTAGACAAGCGTGTAAACAAAGTATAGTTTGTAAACAGTAAGCTAGACAAGTGTGTGCACAAAGTATAGTTTGTAAACAGTAAGCTAGACAAGCGTGTAACCAAAGTATAGTTTGTAAACAGTAAGCTATACAAGTGCGTAAACAAAGTACAGTTTGTAAACAGTAAGCTAGACAAGCGTGTAAACAAAGTATAGTTTGTAAACAGTAAGCTAGATAGGCAAGTGCGTAAACAAAGCATTGTTTGTAAACAATGAACTAGACAAGTGTGTAAACAAAGTACGATTTGTAAACAATAAGCTAGACAACTGCGTAAACAAAGTATAGTTTGTAAACAGTAAGCTAGACAAGTGTGTAAATAAAGTATAGTTTGTAAACAGTAAGCTAGACAAGTGTGTAAACAGAGTGTAGTTTGTAAACAGTGAGCTAGAAAAGTGTGTAAATAAAGTATAGTTTGTAAACAATAAGCTAGACAATTGTTGTAAAGTAATCATTACATTGTTTAAATGAAGAAACGCCTGAAATTTCACCTTTACTCTACAGTTTCTTTAATTAACCTGATCAGGGTTTTTTTTTAAATATTATTAGAACAAAAACTAAGGAACAAAGTTTTATCCAAACAAATGAAAATCATTGTGTTTCGAAGTAATTTCGATATCTATATTTATTATTAATGATAATTAGGTCTGGGTTTTATATCAACGTCAACTACGTTCTCTTTCATGTTTAAAGGGACAGACCGGCTATGTAAGGTAGTTAAACTGAGTATGCAGTGTTGTGGACTAATTTCTTAGGATTCATCTGAGACATATTAAACTTTTTAAAGATCTTTTTTAAACAGGAAATAACTCATTTTAACTTTGGTTAATTAGGAATTTAGTCTTTGCCACACACTCAGCTTTTCTAATCCCTGTATCTCAGCAACTTGATGGTGCAAACCTTTGATATTTCAAACTTAGATTATTTGATCTACCAGAATTCATAGCATGAAATATCTAAGGTGTACGTAATTGGGTTGCAGAGATATAGGGATTAGAAAATCTGAGTTTGTGGCAAAGACTGAAATCCTTTCATTTGAGAAATATGTTCTTAGTTATTTTCTTCGTCGTTATTTAATAATTTTAAAAAAGCACAACACTGCATACTCAGTTTAAATACCTTACATAGCCGATCTGTCCCTTCAAATTACAGAAAATGACCCCTCCTCCCCCCTCCGTCCGTCTAACCAATCATCATAAAGTAACCTGAGGGCTCTTACTCTAAACCCCGATATCGAAAATTATACAAACACTTTTTTATCTATTTTCTGTCTACATCAGTATATTTGTTTCTTGTTTCTGTAAATTCATCTACTCTAGGTAACGTTCCGTTAACGAGGGGCACGTTTTTAGAAAATAATGGAAGAATCAGTTAACGAACGGAAAAAACCGTTAATTTTGAGATCGTTAAAGAACGAAAATATCCATTTATGAATAGAAAAAAAATTTATATAAAAGTGAACGAGCGTATGTGCATAAAAAGGGTAATTTATGTAAAATTTTTGGCATAAAATTCCAGTAAATTAAAATAATCTTCATGAGTTTTGAAGATTTTTTATGCGCAATTCTAAAATATCTTCCGCTGAAACAAATAACAAAATTGAGATCGTTAACCAACGGTAAGTATCTGTATCTGGTTTTATCTGTACATGTATTCGTATCTGGTTTTATCTTTACATATGTATCTGTATCTGGTTTTCAACTAGTAATATGATCAGGAAATTAGGCAACAATAGATATATATGTAACATGGCCACGTCATACTAATGCAAATTGCATGCAAGATTTAAATTATGTTTTCAAAAACTCACTCCTTGCAATGAAGAGCTATTGAGAAAAAAAAACATATTTGTCACGCACCTCTGCCCCTCTGCCCCTTTAGTAAAAGTAAATTAAACCTATATGAAGGATAAGTCAACCTTGTTGCACCGGCTAGTCCTGTCCATAGAGCTAGGTACAGTACAAACTGGGGCCGGAAAGGTTGACCCGGCTCACAAATTCAAATGTACTACGGCTGCCCGTGTTGTAACAGGAAACATATTTTTCTCATACTTGTACTTGAAATCAAAACTAGAGGAGCTACGAGGTCACAAAGTCGATTTTTTTATGCACTAGGATTTTAGGGCGCTATCATTAACTGTGGCTCTACTATTGTATATGAATAAAAATCAACAAAGCAATGCACTGAGTTTCTCAAATATTCGACGAGTCGGTTTTTCTTACAATATATTTATATACAAAAAATACAAACTTTAAATCGAACGATACTTATACAAACTAAATATTATGAATCAAATCAGTTTCATCAAATAGGGGAATTCTTTAAGGGAACCTCAGTTTAAGGGAGCTGATGATCAACTAACTCTCCTCCTTCGATTTTGCTCCATCCTAGGATCGCATTTAACCCTAGCTACCCCGGGGTTGTTCCGCCCCCTCCCCCAACGCTTGGGTCTTCAAGATAACGGAAAATTCGGCGTCGCTTGGGTTATTTATAGAATCCCAAATGCAAACTCAAATAAATCCGTTAGGATTCAAAATAGGATTCTAAAGTCCAACCGTAGGGTTAAAGATGGGGGGGGGGGGAAGGGGGCATGATTCCCCTTGGTAGCTATGATCTCAGCGATCCAAAAAATCCTTGAATTGCTGATCGTAAAAGATCAACAAAACTCGCCCACTGTTACACTACCTGTAAGCATCTCCTCTCTGAACAGTAAAAACAATAACAAAAAAGTTTGCTGATTTAAGAATATTTTTCTTAGATTTTCAAAATTGTACAAAATAAATATTCTCTGCAGGGTGAATTGCCTCAAAAATTTTAAGCTTAATTGGTTCACTTGTTTTTACATTTATTGGATCCATACAAACAGACAGACAAGCAAAGTTTATTTTCTAGATTTTTTTAATGTTTTGTCTTTGCCTTAAAGCACATGACCCTTACTTTCATTTGTGAATCATGCAATCTTCAAACAAAAGCAAGCATCTTAATTTGTTTAAACATAGAAAAAAAATATTTTTTTCTTCAATATTTTCATTTTTTAAAGAAAGTTTTCGGACGCGCGAAAGATGGAGCTATAAAGAAATTGAAAAAAATGCCATTTGATTTCCCAGTTTATTTTTTAGATTTTTTATGTTTTGTCTTTGCCTAAAAGCACATGACCCTCTCTTTCATTTGTGAATCAATCTTCAAACAAAAGCAAGCATCTTACTTTGTTTAAACATCGAAAAAAAAATTATTTTCAATATTTTCATTTTTTAAAGAAAGTTTTCGGACGCGCGAAAGATGGATCTATAAAGAAATTGAAAAAAGTGCCATTCAATTTCCCAGTTGATTTTTGTAAAAGTTGATTGCATATTAATCACATTTTTTCAAAAAATGCTTTTTACTTTTTCTCACAAAATACCTTTTAACGATTATTAGACAATTGTATGATAATCAGTAAATTACTTTTTTTATTGATGTTTTAGTTGCAAATATCCAAAAAACAAAAATTGGTTGAAAACTGAGAGGACTTACAAATCTTAAATTGAAATATAAGCGTAGTTTAATTGACCCTGCATGCAAAGATAGAAGTGCCTAATGATCAAGTATGAATTATTTATTAATGTTTATTTAATTTAAAAAACTGATAATTTTTCAATTGATATTTATCTGCTAAAGTGACATTTGCATTTCTACTGCAGGAAAAAGTAAAGAAATCATCAGATTTTAACATTTTTCAAACTAGAAAAACAATGAAAAGATATCTTTTAAAATATGCTTAAAATTTCACTTAGATCGAATATTTTTCGCAGCTAATTTTAATCTATATATAAATTTGGCTTGTCTGTCTGTTTGTCTGTCGGTTTTTAATTTTGTAAAAAAATTTAAACTCTTGAAAATCCGCGAATTTTTTTTTTAAAATCCGCAAGAACATGTTCACAATTTAAATAGAACATGGGCGCCCTAAAAGCCTAGTATAAAAAAAAATCCATTTGAAGCTGATGCTCAGGCTTAATCTACTGTTTTTAGAGACATGTCCTTCCTTCATTTTTCACAAGATCTGCACCGGACTATTCAAGTAAATGTACAATTATCTAACGTTTTCTAAGATCTAAAATGTTCCTTAAATTTGTTACTCGGCAGTATAATTCTATTATGTTTTTACACAAAATCTGTCAATAAAATATCCAAGCTTTTCCCTACAAATTCCTTAAGATTATTCAAGGGAAATTGGAAAAGTTTCTGCACCAAAAAAAACCGAACATGAAACCTAATCTGTTGAAAAATGTAAAAAGTACAACTATCAAACGTCCATTTTTGTCCATTAAATGTTTCTGTTTGCATTTTTACAATTTTTAATTTTCAATTTAGTATAAAATGAATTAATGGATATCAAATTCACAGAAATATTACAGAGCTAGAATTAAAATATTACAAAATTATGGATCGATCGCCAGTTGCATTTTTTTCCCTAAGCAATTCTACGTCACACTTTTCATTGTTATAAGAATTTTTTTTACGTTATTTACTAGCAGAAATCGGAATTCATCATTCGAGTGACATAAAATCTTTATCCCATGAACTGCATAAAATCTCGATCCTATGAACTGCATAAATATCTTATACATTTTGTTGCATAATTTTTTTTTTTTTTTAATGACGTCATATTTGATACCTCTAAAATCCCCGAAGTTCAAAGTTCCGAGCCCCCGCGAAGTGTCTGTCAGCTGATTTTTTTTTCAGAAGTGACGAGAATTTGTTTATTATTTTCTTAACTGGAGATTTGTTTACATTTTGCCTTATTTCAACAGGGGTAAATCATTTTTTATCTTTGATAAAAATCAAGACTTTTATTTTCATGATGTAATACACAAAATTGCATTTATTTACCATTTTTGTTTCTATTTATTTGTTAAATTTTTCGCCCGAGTTGAAACAACATACTAAATGTTTATTTATCTCGACATATATATGTATATGTACGTATATATATATATATATATATATATAAAGCTACTTTCAAAACATGCACCTTGTCATATCCCCTCTCAGACATTTCATATTTTTCTTTCACTTAAAAAATCAAATTAGAATATTTGAAAACAGAGGTTTAAAAATCCATTCTTAAAGGGACTGTAAACGTAAGTTCAAGAGAGCTTCCAAGCAAAGATTGGAATGCTTGAACTACAACGGTCCCCTTAAAACCTTAATATGATCAAAAATGTGGAAGCTATTCTAGTTTTTTACTCGAAAAGTGTTTATTTCTGTGAATTTTCAATTGTTACTAATAAGCAAGAAATGCACAACCCACCATTACTTAGCGAGCTTAGCAATGCTTTGCAACACTAAAAAATTATTTACTACATAAAACAAACTGTTACGTTATTAACCAACCAGTTTCCTTCCCTTTCACAATGAAAACTATTCTTTTCTTTTATAATTTCCCTTGTAGGTTGCAGTTGTATAGAATATATATTGTAGTATTGGTATAATAAGATACCAATCCTCAATTATGAGTTATGTTGTCGAGAAAGCCAGAAAACCAGTTCTCACGCAATCTTGATGTTTACCAACAAACCATACACAAACATTAATCAACTATTAGAAACTAAGTATTCCTGGCATGATCAGTCTTATATACATAGAAACATTATCACAACAAAATAAACCACAAGAAAATCAACAGAAAACTTGTAAAAGAAGCAACAAATACAGTCATAGCAAGAAACTTTTCATTATCAATATTATAATACAAACAAATATTAACACAACAAAACAAACCTCAAAAAAGTCCAGAAAAATATATGATCGATGAAAACCTTAAAAAAAATACATTCTAGAAAAAACAAAAACAAAAAACTTTTTATGAACAGTGTTAAAATATTTACAAATTGTATCACAACAAAACAAACCACTATGAAACTAAGAAGAAGTAGATTCATCTGTAAAAAAAGCTAAATAAATTAATACATTAAAAAAAACTTCTCATAATCACAAAAATAATCATAACAAAGCACACCACAAGTATACCAAGAAACAAATATAAGCACACAAGTAAAAATAAAAAAAATTCTGACTCCAGCAGCCTAATTGAGATTTATAACTATGAATTCTGTTAGATCAAAAGATCAAAGTTTGCTAAATATAAAAGGTTACAACATCAGGTTGCAAACATAAAGTTTCAGTTTGGGACAAGTTATCGGTTCCTTCTAAAGAAACTTCATCTGATCTAAAATGTTGAAGATAATTTCACGTTCTTATGACTCAAAAAGTGTTTATTTATGATAATTTCTCCATTGTTTCCCATTGAGGGGCACTTGAAATTACGCTAATTGTTCCTTTATGGGGAAAAATATCATCATGCTTAAAAATAAAAAATCAAGGAAACTTCTAATCAATAAAGAATTCCATTAAAATAAAACAGGGATCAATACAAGTTACACTACAGAGCGAGGAGGTTTTGTGTTTGGTATATCCGGCTGACTACAGTTTCAGTAGAAGTAAATATTTCCATTAATTGTTAGCGCCGATTGAAGGATTCTAAACTCTAATTGGATAATAAGATGGATAGAAAGATAGATGTTACCGCCATACTATTTCTATTGGTTCAAAATAGACAACAAAAACATGACTGAACCCTGGTTGGATCAGGCGCTAATGGACTCGGCAAACAGGAATGGGCTGAGCATAACTTTAAAGATGTCTCAATTCCTGTAAACCTAAAATCTTAAATATTCCAATTATAAATTCTTACCTATTAACATGACGCGCGATATCAAGGCTTAGCCGGAGATCGTATTCAAAAGTTCCAAGCAAGGATTAATATGAGCCTGGAAGAATTGGAGAAGTCGTTGAACTACCCCCCCCCCCTCTATTTCCTTGTTGTGAAACAAATCTGTAACAATTGATACACTTTAAGAATGCCCTTGGACTCTACTTTAATAATCTGCAAAAAATTGCAAATTGGCAGACTTTCAAATATTTATCGCAATTTCAAGTTAATAAGCAAAAAATGTGGGAAAAAATGTGGAAATGTGATAAATTGAACATTTTTAAAAATCCCTTACAACAGCGAATTAAAGTATGCAAAAAACTATGCAAAATTTCTTTGCAAAAGTTGTGTAATCATGCTTCTTCTGTTTAAAGCTTTCCAAAGAGCTATAAAAAGTCAAAATCCAATGACCGAAAGTAGGTCCAAATATAGATTTAGTCGGGTAAAGGTAAAAATAAGGCATTTAGGCAGTGTGCTCAGCAACCCAGCTCAATTATTCATTAAATTCGGTTTAGAAAAAAAATATATTTTACTTGTATTATTTTCCCTGTACCATTTTCTTGCTAAAAAATCATTTTACAAATTTATTTCTTATCTTATTTATAGATATTATTATGTGTATAATAATAATGTAATAATTACTAAAACACAGCCAGAGCTTTTTAATTTATCAATACAAAATATTTTGTATAGATTTTTTAAGATATGTTATATCGATTTACGATATTTTATATTGATTTAAGATATATTTTGTATCGATTTAAGGTATTTATATCGATTCAATATATTTTTTTATTGATTCAAGATATTTTGTATCAATACAATATACTTTATATCGATTCAAGATACTTTATATCGATTCAAGATACTTTATATCGATTTAAGATATTTTAAATTGATTTAAGATATTTTAAATTGATTCAAGATATTTTAAATTGATTCAAGATATTGAGGGAGGGGAAGGGTTTATTAAGCTAAATTAAATGCCCATTTATCAAGCTAAAAGAAATATAATTGTAGTTATCAAATTATAATTCGGTTTAATTAGAATGATTTTGCTTAAAAAATCCTAAAAATGATAATAATGGTAATAGTCATCAAAGAAGTTTACAACTTTAAATTTTTTGTTGCAAATATTGATTTGAAACAAAAAAAAAATGAAAAGAGGTGGAAAGCGTAAATGTTAGTTAAACACTATAACTGTGAATTGTTTTTAGACAGTATAAAAAAATGAAATACTAATTCTGTTACAAAAATCCTAACATTTCGTCAGAAAATTGATCTTGGCGAAATTATTTCGATCGATATGACAAACATTTAGGACATAAAAACGGTCAGATAGCCCTATAATTCTGTTCCTCATTTGAAAATGTATTTGGTAGTTTTATACACGAATTTTTTTTCTCTCAAGTCTATGTAGAATATAGATTATGATGTCTAATCGTACACTGAGGCCCTTACAACTTTGGATTAGAAAGACGACTGATAGAACCAACTGTGATTTTAAATAGTCCAGTGAACATACAACACTGTGTTACAGCAATGACTAATTTCACTTAACAAGTCAAGCGAAACTATTTGCTTTCTAACAATTTCAAATACACAAAAGATTGCTTAAATGTCGTCTTCTATTCTACAGTTTAAGGGGCCTCACTGTATGTTAATTTTACGATACAGGTTTATACCCAACATAAAGGTTAAGTTTTAAGGGGATGTATTCGTAATTTCAAGTCACCCTCCATACAAAGATGGCAATGCCATATTCACAACGGTAACCGTGAAACGTTTATCTAAACAATATTGTGGAAGATATTGTCGCAATTCTGAGTTTGATAGAGTTTGTTTCTGATAATTCAAATAAGTTTTTCTGCAGTAGAAATGCGCAATAGTCACTTTTGTAGAGAAACAATAAGTTTATAAAATTTCACACATTGATGTCAAACTCATGCTTAGACAAAGCATTTCCGGGTACTGTTGTAAATCTGACATTGCAATCCTTTAATGGTAGGTCACCTGAAATTACACGTACAGTCCCTTTAAATTCAAATTTTTTACTCTAATTTATGAATTGATTGATTGGTTGAGTGATTAATTGATTGGCTGACTGATGTATTGGATTGATTGATTGAGAAAAAGCAGGAACATCAGACAGAGGACTCGTAGATGAAGAAGGCCTTCACCTTCTTGTTGTCCTCAACCCAGTCCAGGGTCTGGATGTCCACGTCTCCAAAGGCCGCGGCGTGCTGCAATAAAAAAAAGAAAATATTTACAGACGAATCTGATTAATTACCTCCCTCACCCATCAACTATAAACCATCGGGAAATGCGTTTAGTTTCTTTAATTTGAATTCAAGAATCTTATAATTTTATAGAGTTATCTTTTCAGACTTTTTCAAAGTCACAGCTTGTTGGAACAAGGACTAAGCACAAGTTTTTATTTTCTAACCCTAGTATATTTTGTTTTATGACGATATAACCCTTGGATATTTCATACAACACCTTCAGATGATGTATCAGAGTTCATAGTTAAAATTTTCAAAGGTCTACGACTTCAGGTTGCTAAGGTTTGATGATTTAAAGGGAGTGCATGACCGGCAATGTATGGTAGTTGAACTGAGAATGTAGTATTGTGGCGAAATTCTTTAGGATTCATTTGCCACATATAAAACGTTATAATAATGCATATTGTATAATTACTGAGTTTGAGCGCAAAGTCTACTTTAAACATCATCCATTTGGGCGGTTACGTTATGAAAATCGATTTTTTTAGATTATTAGATAACGACAACAAAAAAAGTAACAAAAATTCTACAGTAAACTAAGTAGTTGTTTGGGAACAGCTTGAGAAAATAAAAATTAACTTTTATCATCAAAAATAAGTAATCTCATTCAGTTATTAGTTTCTGCAATCTCTCATTGTTCACAAACATTTTCTGTAGATTTTCTTGAATTTTTTATTGAAAAGACGACATTTGAAGAATTTGTAGAAATCTGCGAACAAATTGGTAAAGAATAATTGAAATTCAATATAATGATTAAAAAGAAATAATTGATTCTAACATTGATTTATTGACAAATTTCTATTGAGAAATATGTTCCTAAACATCTATTTAGTTAACTATAGAATTTTTGATACATTTAATGAATTCATTTAAGGCTATCGATATGAATCGACATGCCACTTGATATCTTGCCCACATTCACTTTTATTCTATTATTTCATAGATAAGGAAAGGCTCGAAAGCTAGCTCAGTACATGCTCTACATATATAAATATATGTGAAAAAAGAAGGAAAATATCAATTATCAAAATTCTTTATAAATAGATTGCAGTTTTTTCCAGAAATATTTGAATTTCAAATTTTTTTAATAGAATTCTTTTCTTCAATAGTGTTCCCTATATTTTTTTTTTTGCCAAGTGATTTATGATCTAAAGCGGTTTAAACGGATTTAGTGCCGTAAACACATGAATGTTAAAAATACAAATGTTAAAGATTGAAAAGTGTAAAACAGATTCATTGACGTACGACTACATATTGTTATCTGCCTTATGAGCTTGTTTTCATGTGACCCTCCATGCAAAGATGACAATGCCTGATTCACAACGGTACCCTTGAAACCTTTATCTGATCAATAATGTGGAAAGTAATTTCGATTTTCTACCTTAAAAAGTTTTTTATTGAAAAGATTTTTCCTTCGGTAATGGCAAGGTATTAATGCAAGAAAAGTTAATTGCACTTGCGTATACTCTACGTACATATTGAAACCAGTTCTCTCTGGGCGGAATTTGTAAACAAGAATCGATACATCAGTGTTCGTTTAGTATTCGAAGAGGATAAAAACATGTAATTTTTGATAATTTTGCAAATTCACATAATAGTTTCCTATGACCAGAATTTGTTCATAGGTTATTTTGTGAAAATGGATTCCATGTCAGACTTCGACATCCGTCTTGTGTTTACTTTTCCGCCCAAAGACAGTACACTGCAGTACAAAAATGCGTACACCTCTGAAATAACTTTCCTTGCATTAGTACCTTGGGTATAGGAATGCGCATTGCGCAAGTCGCTTTTGTAGAAATTGAAAATAATCAGTTGACAAATATGATAAACATTGATTTCTAATTCATACTTGATCAGACAAAGCTTTAAAGAGTACCATTGGGAATTGGGAATTACCATCTTTGAACTTAAAAATATCCTTACAGCCCCTTTAAAGGAGATGTTCACCATTTTAAAAATACATCATACAAAACAATATTTTAGAATATCTTCAAATTTTTAAAAAAATATTAAAGATAGTTAAAAATCCCTGTTTAATGTTTTTATGTAAGTTTTTGAACATTTATTAACATGATATTTTTGGGCATGGTTTTACGGTCTTTAAGATGTTTATTAACGAGCTATATTTCCATTCAAAAGCCGTTCGTTTTTCATTCGCTAATTCATGATCAATCTAGTTTCTCAAATAATAATTCTAAACGCGCTAGTTATTTTTTTTCGAGCGATGTGGTCATCAATGGAAAATACCGCTCTCTCGTTATTTGAAAAAAAAACCGTTTTCGGCAACTAACAACCAGGAATATTCTATCCTCCCATGTCTAACCATCATTAACATAATTTCTGTATTTATCAAAAATAAAACATGAATAAAAAACCGGTGATTTATGAATAATTAATCTGTTAACTATACAATACAAATATAATTATCGTAATTAACTTCTTTCTTTCAAAAAAGAAAAATCAAGGTGTCCCCAACACACTAAGCCTGAGCAGGCGTTAGGTTTGAAAAAAGTGTAATGCCTTTTAAACCATAATTAATTGAAAATATCTGATGATTGAGAAAAAAATATTTTTAAAAATCCAAAAAGATTGCATATTTACGTAGATTTTCTCTTTTTTAAAAATTCTAATGAAATTTAGCATTTTGTTTTAAAACCTTAGGTTAATTAAAGTAAACCCATGAAATTTAGGTTCTGTAGTCCAACCTAGCAATGTATGGGGATCTACTTAAGCACGTTTTTATGAAATTGCGGATTTTCAAGGTAATACAAAAGGCTCTTTAATTTTAAAGACTTAATACCTATATGCTCCTATTCAAACCTAAAGCCATCTCAGGCTAAGTGTGCCAAAAGAAATGACATATAAATTGTCATCTCTGAAGCCAGACCACAATTTGAAAATCCCAAGACGAGGATTTTATATGTTTATCAGGGTGTACAGTGCAGTAGGTCGATTTTTCTCTTTTTCTCCCTTTTTTGTCAAAATAAATGTATATCAAAAGATCAGTCTTAAAACACGGAATTCAGAAAAGTTGAATGTCCTAGTCATAAAAGATATTCAAGACAAGAAATTGGTTTTTGCATTCAATATTGAGTTCTATAAAAACTATTTATTTGGAAATTTTAAAAAACAATTTAACGAATTTTAAAAAAAATGTGGACTTTATTCAGCGGCTTGGTTCAGATACATCTTTTAATACCCTCATTGATATATTTTGAATAATGTTTATTGGAACACCATTCATGATAGAATAATTACTTATTATTGATCTAAATTGACTATTTTTTTACTCACCTTTGAGTTTTTAAACTTATTTAGATTATTTTTGAGTTGCTCCAAATCATCCGCAATACTCATTCCAATATCCATATTGTTCTTTTCTGTAAAAATATCGTAATTAATAATTTTTCCAAATTATATTTTAAAATTTTTTTTACCTGCAGTCTCACTTAGTTTCTTGAGTGTATCTGCAAGCTTTAGCTGGGCCTATACAAACATAAACAATATAAATTTAATCTAAGATTATTATCTACTAGCAAAAAAATTGAAAAAAAATTATCGAATTTTTTTAGCCTATAACACCCCCCGGCCACCCATGAGTGTACACAAAAAAATTCAGCCCATTCGGTCCAGCCGTTTGGACTGCTATAGGCAACATATATATATATTCGAATGTCTTGTTTTATTATATAGATAAATTAGACATTTCTCATCAAATAATCCTTTCCATCACCCCCCTCACGGTAAACTAGATGTCCTGGTAGTCCAGTGTCAGAATTTAATGAATTTGAGCCGTGGCTTGAATCTTCCAAAAACCGGTTTCAACTGAGCGCCGGCTTAAATCTTACAAAATTAAATACAATTTT
Source organism: Eurytemora carolleeae (assembly GCF_000591075.1). Lineage (NCBI taxonomy): Eukaryota > Metazoa > Arthropoda > Copepoda > Calanoida > Temoridae > Eurytemora > Eurytemora carolleeae. Next base: position 43,937 of record NW_019397500.1, on the reverse strand, counting down.
AAGTGGAACCAACTATATTTGATCCGTGGCTTAAATTTAAACCGCGGCTCAAATTTAAGCCGCGGCTTAAATTCTTTAATTTCGGCCTCAGGTAGTCTTAATTTTATTACCCATTTTTATATTTGCTATTTTATACTTTTTGTTGGATTGTTTGATTTAGAAATTTGAGTATAACCTGTCCTACGTTATTTTTGAAGGATTTTGAGTGAAAGATCAAAATAGGACTTAAATATTCCGTTTAGACGCGATGCACTTCGTTGTAGTTGGCCTTCCCACCTTTTCTTTTTGAAGCACCCCACCCATTTTCGCATTTAATAAGACCCCGCCTTCCCCTTCATCCCCCCCCACCATTGTGTTAACCACCTGATTAGAAATTGGAATACTTGTGAAAGTTATTCAGAAACTACAGTGCACCAGAACTTGGAAACTTGATTGAAATATGGATAGATTAATAACAATACAGACAGAGCACTAGATGCACACTAAGAATTTCATATTTTAATATAACAAAATTTGCTGGAGCATCGGCCTCAAATTTACCTCAGCAGAATCATTCAACAAAATTTGACGAATGATTCTGCTAAGTTGAATTTGATGATGCCGGTTCTCCAACAATTTTTGTTAGATGTCGTCTTTTCAAGATTTATGTGGTTTTCGTTCACAATAACCCAAAGGAATTATGCGCATGCTCTCTTTCTGTCTTGTCATTTAACGCGGCATATGCGTAACTCCTAATGAAAAACTCCTAAATCTTGAAAAGACGACATCTAGTGTTCCATCTGTATTGTTATTAATCTATGGAAATATTGAATAATTCTTGCAGATGAAAACTTTTAACAACTAACGAGGCAGATGATGAATACGGAGGGTGGGGAAGGACAGAAAATGAGGGGGGGGGGGAGATGGAAAACAAATCATTTATAAAATAACAAAAATGGATAAAAGATTAAAAAATAACGAAAAAAAGATGAATAACAGTTGGGAATCGGACATACCATACAAATAGATTCAGCCTGAGCTGAAAACTTTAGAATGAAATATCCTTAATCCCGATCAGTTAATTATTCTGGAGATTAATAACAAGAGGAAAACAAGCATTATGATTTAAAAAAGAGGGGATCAAGCATTAATCTCGATATCCACCATTCTAAAGTTTTATAGCTCAGATTATAAAAAGTCTCATTAATTTTTATGACAGACTCTACTTGGACGCTCTAACACTGGCTTATTCTTTACATGTACATGTTGGTACTATAAAGCACTTGTTGTTATGCTTTGGTTTTTGAAATGTAATTGGCAAAATTCTCATCGATTTAATTGCTTGAGAGCTTAATTGCAACCTTTAAATCACAGGACCCTGCAAAAAGGGTAAAACCATATAAGGGGATATAAAATTATATGAGGGGTATATAAAATGATATAAGGGATATAAAATGATATAAAGGGGATATAAAATGATATAAGGGGATATAAAATGATGCAAGGAGATATAAAATTATATAATGGGATATAAATGATCTAAGGGGATATAAAATTATATAGGGGAATATAAAAGCATATAAAGGGATATAAAATGATATAAGGGGATAAAAAAATTATGTAAGGGGATATAAAACGATATAAGGGGATATAAATGATATAAGGGGATATAAAATTATATAAGGGGATATAAAACGATATATGGGGATATAAAATGATATAAGGGGATAGAAAACGATATAAGGGGATATAAAACGATATAAGGGGATATAAATGATATAAGGGGATATAAAATTATATAAGGGGATATAAAACGATATAAGGGGATATAAAATGATATAAGGGGATAGAAAACGATATAAGGGGATATAAAATGATATAAGGGGATAGAAAATGATACAAGGAGATATAAAATGATATAAGGGGATATAAAATGATGTAAGGGGATATAAAATGATGTAAGGGGATATAAAATGATATAATGGAATATAAAATGATATAAGGGGATATAAAATGATATAAGGGGACACAAATTATAAAATTTCGGAAACGAAAAGTTTCGAAAAAAGAGAAAACAACTTGAAAAATATTTTACCTGAATGTTAGCTCTGAGCTCCTGCATTTTCCTCCAGCTCTCCGTGTACTGCCGTCTTGATAATTCACAATTTGAAAAATTTGAATGAAAAAAAATTCTTTCAAAAGAATTGAGGCTTCGCCACTCTCATTTTGTAATCCCTATATTATTTCAACCTGCAGTGTCGTCGACCTTAGATATATCTGACTATGAATTCTGTTAGATCAAATAGTTTGAAATATTAAATGTTTGCATCATCAGGTTTCGAAGATATAGGGATAAGAAAAATTTATTTTGTGGCAAAAAGACTAAATTCCTTTCTTTTTTGTTCAAGATTCAAGGACACAACGATTATAGACAGAACATTTATAAGATAAGCCATTTCATAGTAAGGACATTTCAAAGATAGATTATTAACAATTTCAGAATTAAAATCAAATAAAATGGCTTCTGAGAAATAAACACATTTCATTGACAAAGCAATTTCAAAGATCAGACAAATTTCATAGGCAGGACATTTTAAAGATAGCACATATTTTAAAGATATAACATATTTTAAAGATATAACATATTTTAAAGATAGCACATATTTCAAAGATAGCACATATTTCAAAGATATAACATATTTTAAAGATATAACATATTTTAAAGATAGCACATATTTTAAAGATATAACATATTTTAAAGATATAACTTATTTTANGGGGAGAGGGAGGGGGTTTTTCCTATGTTTTGGAATTTCATGATTCCCATTGCGTCAATATTTTATAGGATATTAAATTGGTAATATTATTTCTATTTTAAGAATTGATTGCCAGTTTGATAATTGAAAACTTTCGCAGTTTCTTTAGTTTTGTGCTAAGATATTCAGATACATAACTGACGTTAATAGGAAAAGGGGGGCACTCATCATCAGTTTTGAACTAGTCTCAATAAAGGGGGTTTCACCAGTATTTCAGAGCTAAAAGGATCAAAACGCTGCTTTTTCACTTTTTAGTGCAAACTACTTCCGAATTCAGAAATAAAATAAAAATATTTTAGAGCTTTATTGATGAATGAAGTTGGTGTGGAATGAAGGTGGTATTGAATGAAGTTGGTTTGGAATAAGGGTGATGTGGAATGAGGGTGGTCTGGAATAAAGGTGGTGTGGAATGAGGGTGGTGTTGAATGAGGGTGGTGTGGAATGAGGGTGGTGTGGAATGAGGGTGGTGTTGAATGAAGGTGGTGTGGAATAAGGGTGGTGTGGAATGAGGGCGATGTAGAATGATGGTAGTATAAAGAGGGTTATTTGGAATAAGGGTGGTGTATAATAAGGGTGGTTTGGAATGAGGGTGGTGTGGAATAAGGGTGGTGTGGAATGAGGGTGGTTTGGAATGAGGGTAGCGTGGAATGAGGGTGTTGTGGAATGAGGGTGTTGTGGAATAAGGGTGGTATGTAATGAGGGTAGTCTGGAACGAGGGTGGTGTGGAATGAGTGTGGTGGAGAATGAGGGTGGTGTAGAATGAGTGTGGTGTGAATTGAATGTGTTGTAGAATGAGGGTGTTACTGGTGTGGAATGAGGGTTGTGTGGAATGAGCGTGGTGTGGAATAAGGGTTGTGTTGAATGAGGGTCTTGTAGAATGAGGGTTGTGTGGAATAAGGGTCTTGTAGAATGAGGGTTGTTTGGAATGAGGGTGGTTGGGAATGAGGGTGTTGAAGAATAAATGTATTTCGTGATGACTGACTATTCTATTATCCCATGAAAAGGTTTGCTTGCCTTATTTTCCCGTATATTAATATTATGTCCTTCTTCTAGACACCCTGCTGTGATTTATTATTGGACAAATTAAATTATCCATTCATACATCTTAAAATAATACTGTGCATGTTAATTCTATTTCAACCCTAACACTTGACTCAAAATAAGTCTAAAATTACACAAACCGTAAAAAAAAATATTAATAAGGTTGACCTAATTTTGTATTAATTCTATTTAACCCTCGTTAATGTTCAAATATGCATAGGACAAAACTACTAATTAATTATTAAATGATTAGATCAATAATTAAATAAAAAGGGTTTAGCTTTGTTCAAATTTCTAAACTCGAGATTGTTTATACTTTTTCAAATTTAGTTTAAAAAAGATAAGATGCGACTTGAGGGAAGGTTTCTCAAGTCGTCTTTACTCTACGCGGCAGAAACTTTGTCAGAATAACTATCATATATCGAGTTCGAATTCAGTCGTCAATAAAATAACATGTTTTTTAGACACATTGCCGATACGTCCAAAAATGGGTTCATCTCTAAATAAAAAAAAACTAATGTCATCTTCTATGTCTGATGTTGATTAACCTGACAAGTTCGATGATTGTAGAAGTGAATGCCAGCCCAACAAGAATATATACAGTACATACCAGCATATAGGTCGTCTTTTCTGCTCCGTGCCATGTAAATAAAAATAATAAGAACGTACAAGATTATAAGTGTGACATCATTTTTTTACACATTGTTCTTAAATAGAAAAATGCAATGTTAGATTTATAATTTAAAACTTATTTAATAATGTTATTTGTTTTTAATGGGCGTGTTTGCATACAAAGTGTTCCACGAAACATGGCATTAGCACGACGAATTGAAGGTCGTCTTTGCTCCTGAAATAATTTGTGGCATTTAAACGTAAACCTAATGTTAGAAGTAAAATTAGAAAATACCACTAGTCTTGGCATTTCCAAAATGTGGTCTGCCTTTTTAATGCTTTCAATATTACCGGAGATTAAGAACTTTGTTCAGATTTCGACAATTTTAATTGTGTTTGATAAAATTAAAATCTGAACAAAATTCTTAATTTCTCTGGTAATACTGACAGCACAAAAAAAGGCTGACCACAATTAGAAAATGCCAAAACTAAGATAATGTTGTGGTTATTGTTTCTAGAAACATATATGTGAAAGAAGGTTAATGACTAAATAACACAAATAAATTAAAAGTTCGAAGACGACTTTCAAGTGGTTTTGCCACTGTCATGTTTTTCGTGGGACACCCTGTCTCTGCTCCATTTCTTTCGGATTTAATAAACTAAGTAAACAAAGCAAGTTTAATCGCTGTATCGTACTGTCGTACATTAGAACAGTGTTAGAATTCTTATAACGTATACAATTACAAACTCTGATTTCCACATATATACATAAAACAATTTAACTCGCTTACAAGCAGTATCACTGTCGAGGAATTAAAAAAAAATATTTAATAAAATTAATCAAAAATCAAATTGAATCTAAAAAAATAAGTTTTGTCGCAAAAGTTTTTTTTCTGTCTATTTTTAGAAACAATTGATATTCATCCATTTTACAATTATTAATAAATATGTCAAGGCAAGTAATAAAATTAAAAAGTAATTTAGAAATTGTATTAGACTCAATCATGCAATGTGTTTATATAAATCAGGAGCCTACGGAGCTATCAAAGCCGAGGAGGGGAAATTATCCGATAATCATTTTGTTTTAAAACTGAAACTTTTCACTTTTAAATTACTAGGCTTTCAACGTGCTTCGCTGCCTTTTTTTCTATTAACAATTTCAGATTTTAAATGTTTTCGACAATTTTTGTTCTCACATTAAATAAACTAAAAATTTCGCGGATTTACATTAATGAATTTCCAAAAATATTTTTAATCGGCATTTTTCTCCGCAATATTTTGCAATTATATAAAAAACATTCCCTGTTCTTATGTGAGTTTGCAAGAACAATTTGGGGTCAAGAAGTTAGGTCGTTTTGACGTCTATATTTTATATACAAACAAGAAATAGGTTTTGTTTTTGAAATTCATTTACAAATATTTTTGTTACTATGCTCAATTGGAACTTCTTTTCCAGTAACAATTTTTAGCTTTGATATTTTATTGCATATTTTGTGGGGTGGGGTGGAGAGTGTGTGACACCAGTTCTCGTTAGATCACTGAAGTTAAGCACACTTGTCCACAGCCAGTTACTGGATTGGTGTCCAGACTGGTATTCACGGGTTCGATTCCCGTACTCCACACAAACCTGTGGTTTCAAAAACATCTGAAGCCGACATCTGGTTTAGCAGTTATGACCACCTGACGGATGTAGGAGTACAGAGGGGCGGCTGTCAACAACTCTCCCAGCGAAAGGGTGCGTGCTTTCTGCTCAACAAGAAAGAAGCTTCAAGTGGGATTGATCCAAGTGAATGACGATGAAGAGAGGAATGGAAGACAAGCAGGGAGAGTCTATGGTTGCCAGCTATAGGTACCTGGGGGTATCCAATCCGGGCTTACAGATGTTAGGGAGCAATGAGTGTGATGTTTCCTATCAGTACGGCACCCGGGCCTCATTCCAGTATATCAGAAGGATTCCTGCACTCTCAGGCCTAAGAAGAATCTTAGGCAGCTGGAATCTTGTCAACCCTCTTCTCAGAATGAATGAAGCGTGGATGGATGAATGTGCTGCCAGATTACAACCCCTGGTAGATCAATATAAAAACCCAGACAACACCAAACTTTCGCAATAGAAAAAATTCCGAGATTTGATCGTAACAACCCGATCATGTCCTGGGGACAAAAAAATCTCTTTTTAAAAAGATATCTTCTTTGAATATCCTCTTTTCTTTGTAATGTACAACAATTTTCGCAGTACTTCTGTTAAAATTATAGAATTGTTAAAAGTCATTAATGCCAATTTTTTTCAAAAGATCATAACCCTTTTCTGGAATGAGTTATGAGGGGTTGCCACAAAAAAAATGTGAGGGTGATCGGTTCAGCCGTTTTGACGTTTTTTGAATGCGGACCAAACAGACATAGCCAATTTATATACAAATGTTCATGATTACTATGCTCCTGACTTTCATAGCTCCGTATAATCTCTGTTTCAAGCAATTAGCATTTAATAAGTTTAACATTTTGATAAAAAAAGAAAATAAGTTTATTTTCATTTTAACGTTATCATTAAAATTGTTGATAAGATTTAAGCCATGTTTACAAATTAAAATAAAACAGTTCTAGAAATTAATGGGTTTAATCAAAATCAAATCTGCAGTGGGATTCATAAACAGTGGAGTATAAGGTAGATGACTCAAGTTATGCTTTAAAATAGTCCAATAGATAAGTGCGCAGTATGCATAAACAGTGGAGTATAAGGTAGATGACTCAAGTTATGCTTTAAAATAGTCCAATAGATAAGTGCGCAGTATGCATAAACAGTGGAGTATAAGGTAGATGACTCAAGTTATGCTTTAAAATAGTCCAACAGATAAGTGCGCAGTATGCACAAACAAAGGTTTCCAGCGTAAAGGAAAAATCGTTTGGCCAAAATTTCGCATTTTTCGCGACCAATCGCTTCATTTTCGCGAAAAATGTTAAAAATGTTAAAACAAATGCAAAATTAGAGCGAAAAAGTTGCGAAAATTCATTAAAAAAAAACTTAATTTTGAGAATACAAGACTCATTTTCAAAAAGGATTTTATCCGCGAGCCCAATGGAGGGATTAACACAAAATATAAAACAGATTTTCAGACATTTCGAGAAATTTTCGCATTTTCGCGAAAGGCGACCGAAAATTTTCGCATATGTATTTTTATGTGTCGCACTGCATATTTTTCTTCTGTTTTCCTCCTAATTGCACAATGCATGGATTATCATTGTCAGTATTCATACTATGCCGGTGTAAGGGTTATACGTAAAGCAGCATAATTTCAAAACAAGTTTGAGAGCGTAGTGGAATCATCTCTTATTTCGAGGATTTACAAATAAATTTCAAGTTTGTTCTTTTTCAATTGAAAATATGAAAACGCCATAAAACCGCACAAAAAAAGATAAATGATGGTCCATTGTTGACCACTTACAGCGCTATTCAATATTTCAAAAATTAGGTGTGGTCCCAATTCTTATAAAACTTTAAGTGTTTCATTCCATTTTAAAGTTTTAAGTTTCGAATTAAAGCAAAAACAAACACTAAACTTTGTAAACGCATGCAGGCTATTCTAAAAAGAGAGCAGCGCCCCCCTCCCCATTAAAAAAATCTGAATTACAGGACGNCTCCCCATCTGAGGAGCCCTGGTATTGGTAAGATCAGAGATTTGATCGAGAGAAGATTTAGAGAGATTTAGAAATTAAAGGGAGTGTTTAGACCGAACTTTAAGTGAAACTATCTTGAAAGTAGTTATATTCCATCTTCGAGGAAATAGTTTGGGGTTGGTTTGTTGATATTGGATGGGTCAACCTGCTGAACAATCCAGAGATTATTTCAGGGATGCACGAGGATTGGAAGTCTTTAGCTACCACAATTCAAGAGGAGATTCTGAGACGAAACATTTTTTCGAAATGTCTTCAATTACAACTAAAAGATCAATTGTATGCTACAAAAACCAGAGTATATCATTAATTTATTATTAAGATTTTACATAGTTCCAGACTGCATCCATTTTTCACGTCTTGGACGACGGTCAGGTGTCTTTCAAATCACTTTTACTTTTTTGTATTCCCTACATAGACATTTCCATTTAGAAGCTGAAGCTGTAGTTTTTGTAGCCCTACATAGACATTTGCATTTAGGAGCTGAAGCTGTAGTTTTTGTAGCCCTACACAGACATTTGCATTTAGGAGCTGAAGCTGTAGTTTTTGTAGCCCTTCATAGACATTTGCATTCAGGAGCTGAAGCTATAGTTTTTGTAGCCCTACATAGACATTTGCATTTAGTGTTGAAGTTGTAGCTTTTTAGCCCTACATAGCCATTTGCATTTAGAAGCTGAAGCTGTAGTTTTTGTAGCCCTACATAGACATTTGCATTTTGGAGCTGAAGCTGTAGTTTTTGTAGATCTACATAGACATTTGCATTTATTGTTGAAGTTGTAGTTTTTGTAGCCCTACATAGCCATTTGCATTTAGGAGCTGAAGCTGTAGTTTTTCTAGCCCTACATAGACATTTGCATTTAGGAGCTGAAGCTGTAGTTTTAGTAGCCCTACATAGAAATTTGCATTTAGATGCTGATTCTGTAGTTTTTGGAAAAAAAACAATTTCAGCGAAGATCTTGCAACCTTTGGATCACTGTGCGTTGTTAATAGACCATATACCATTTTAACTATAAGAGTCTCTAGGAAATACGTCCACAGTCCCTTTAACTCACGTAACACAAAATTACACCCTGCGGTTCTAGATGCAGTTTGTTGACTGCAGTCCGCAGCAATTGTCTTAAATGCATTTTTAAAAGCAGCTCAGAATAAGAAGGATTTTGGCAAAATCATCCGGCATAATGCAATTCTTTCGGATTTTCCTCGTTCACTTTTTAAAAATTAATCCTTCTTATTCATTGCTAATTGTTAACATATCTGCATAAGCGATTTAAGCACATTATACCAACCCTCACCTTCTCTTGCTAAAAAAGAAAATATTAAAAATAAGTTGGAAAAAAAACATTGTAAAATTTAGCAGAAAACACATGGTAAAAAGTTGTAAAAATACATTTAGTTATGTATGAAGAATCCATTAAACCTATTTAAAACATTGAATTAGATTTCAAACTACCCACTACTGGCTTTTCAATATAAAATATTCTTAACTTTCATGCATTGTAACCCCCCAACATTTGCCAATTTATGTTTAGAAAATTCAACTTACCATCTCCCGAAATACCTGAAATAAAGAAGAGATGAATTATATAAATGATACTGCATTTTCCCGCCACACTGCTGAAGGAAAACGCGGGAATATGCTACAAAAACAAAATGGCGGATAAAAGAAAATGTCGGAGATAAATTGATCTAAATTGTTTGTCTGAGTTAAACCCCGGGATCCCAGGGAATGGAGAAGAGATTTAAATAAATGGCAGATACGATTTATCCTTTATTTAAGCTTATCATGAATCTTCAGGCTGACAAACTTTTATTTCTTTAACAAATAAATATTATTTCCCATGTCCACCTTTCAGCAGGTCTACTTAACAGAGTGAAAAAATTGGTAAACTTTCATTTGGACAACCTTACATCTCGTTAATACGTACATTTGGTCAAAAAAAATTTGTAATAACTACATGTGGTCGATTGACCAATTCGTCAACTGTAACAATTAAAATTTCAATTAAAAATCTGAATTCCCTTAAATAAATACTAGAATTTCCATTAGACAAAAAAGAACTCATTTACACAAACATTGGCGTACAAATTTTGCAAATTGCGCAAGTCTGCACTATTGTCATTATTTTTAAAAATAATTTTCGTAAATCCCCTATTTACCGGATTTAAAAACTGAAGATTAGCAAAATATAAAACTGATTTTGTTTTAAACTCTTTCCTGTAACTTACAATTTATATTTTAGTCTAATCAAGGTTATAATGCAAGGAAAGTTATTTTAGAAGTGTACGCATCTATTATACTGCAGTGTACTGTCTCTGGGCGGTAATGCAAACACAAGACGATGTCACAGCCTGACATGGGATTCATCTTTCACATAAAAAGCAATGAAATATTCTGGTCATAGAAAATTGTCAAAATTTTCAAAATTCAATGTTTTTATCCTCCTCGAATACTAAACGAACACTGATCTATTCTTGTTTACAAATTCCGCCCAGAGAGAACTGGTTTCAATATGTACGCAGAGTATACGCAACTGCAATTGAATTTCATTGCATTATAACCTTGGGTCTGATAAACAGCAATAATAAACAAGTTAAACAAAGTACTATTAAACTTTAACCAATTTAATCTAAAATACGATTCAACTTTTAAACTATTAAAGGGACTGTAAGAATATTTTAAATAACCTTCCATGCTAAGATGGCACTGCAAGATTCACAACGGTACCCTTGAAAACGTTGTCTGATCAAATATGAATTATTTATCAATATTTAAAATTTTGGAACGGGATTATTTTTAAATTGTGGTTTCTATATAAAAGTGAATTGTGCATTTCTACTGCAGAAAAACATATAGTAATTATCAGACTTAAACACTTTTAAACATAAAACCGACAATATCTTCCACATTATTGATAAGATACCGGTTTCAAGGATACTGTTGTGAATCGGGCATTGTCATCTTTTCATCTTTGCCTCAACCCTTGACTAGGTTTATTAAAAGTTATTCTCATGTCTGCTGTGTTTCTAAAATTTGAATAAATTAAAAATAATTAACCATGCTCATATCTATTTCGAATAAGTTCTATACTGCATGTTTATATATACAGGGTTGAAGCTTGTTAAATTAGAACTTTTAACAAGTTTACAGAAGTTACTTCTTCTCTAATTAGAACAACTCAGAACAAGACACTAGGATAGTTGCACTAAATGCAAAGGGAGTTTAGAAATAAAGGACATTTCGTCAAGTTACATTTTAGTCACTCATAAAGGGACAGAAGATGGAAAGAGTGTAAGTAAGTAAGTATGTAATTATTTATTTATGAAAAATAGCAAACATACAAAATTGAGTGTTTCAGGAGAAAATATTTTAAAACCTCCAAAAATAGAGGTTGTGGGAATATTTTCCCCAGTTATAAAAAATAATAAAAATAGAAATCAAAGGAAAAGGAAAGGTAAAGGAAAGGAAAAGAAAGGAAAGGAAAGGAAAGGAAAGGAAAAGGAAAGGAAAGGAAAGGAAAGGAAAAGGAAAGGAAAGGAAAGGAAAAGAAAAGAAAAGGAAAGGAAAAGGAAAGGAAAGAAAAAGAAAGGAAAGGAAAAGAAAGGAAAGGAAAAGAAAGGAAAAGAAAGGAAAGGCAAGGAGAGGAAGAGGAAAGGAAAAGGAAAGGAAAAGAAATAGTTTGAAAATGGCAGGACCACTAGAATTTCCCTAACAGGGGTTGGTTCATTTGGTGTACTGTCCCGTTTTGCCTGGTATAAACTGTATGTGTACTGTCCCGTTTTGCCTGGTATAAACTGTATGTGTACTGTCCCGTTTTGCCTGGTATAATCTGTATGTGTACTGTCCCGTTTTGCCTGGTATAATCTGTATGTGTACTGTCCCGTTTTGCCTGATATAAACTGTATGTGTACTGTCCCGTTTTGCCTGGTATAAACTGTATGTGTACTGTACTGCTCGCTCTAGCTGTTCAGATGTCAACCCGGTTCTTGAATTCAACCGGACTTAACAGAGGTGTACATAGGCACAGCATAGATAGAGGTTCAGTGAACTGAGTACCGAAGGCGAGCTAGGCTAAACTGTACAAGTTTAGAAAAATTGGGGTTGTTTATGCACATAGTCTTAAAAACAGGTAATTTTCCCAATGCTTCCTTTATTTACTTTCTTATTTTTTGTTTAAATTTTAGGAGGGAAATATCTATCTGTATCTCAGATTATTTAGTATTGATGTGTACGCCAGAAAAATGAATACTAAATAAATTATCTAAGTATATGCCAAAATCGAAGTTTAAAACAAACCCCTACAACTCCTGCAATATGTGTACCGCATGAACCCCACTTCCACTTGGAATCTATGTTTAGTGAGAGGAATTGGCTGAGTGCAAGGTTATAATGCAAGGAAAGTTAATTGCAGTTGCGTATACTCTGCGTACATATTGAAACCAGCTCTCTCTGGGCGGAATGTGTAAACAAGAATAGATGCATCAGCGTTCGTTTAGTATCCGAGGAGGTTAAAAGCATTAAATTTTGATAATTTTGAAAATTCACATAATAGCTTCCTAAGACCAACATATTTCATTGATTTTTTATGTGAAAGATGGATCCCATGCCAGGCTTCGACATCCGTCTTGTGTTTGCATTACCGCCCAGAGACAGTGCACTGCAGTACAAAAGATGCGTACACCTCTGAAATAACTTTCCTTGCATTACAACCTTGGCTGAGTGTATGTCTTTGTCGATGGACTAGGGCTATTTTGAGACTATTGTTTCCAAAATAAAATATTGCTAAACTCAGGTTACAAACGTTGTGTGTCGAAAACTGTCACTGGAAATAATAAAAAATCTTACTTGGTGTCATGTCTCCGAATCCTATTGTTGTCATTGTAACGAAACAGAAGTAAAACGCGTCAAAAAACGTCCAATCCTGAAAAATAAATTGTCAGACTTATAAACTTAAAAAAAATAAACTTGAGAATTATATTTTTGCTTTTTGTTTTCTTCTTCTTCATTCGATAAACCATGCACATTGCAAGTAGACATATATCTGTGCAATAAACACAAAGTGAGGCTCTTTTTACATAACCCCCGGGAAGGTTAACAGCCGGTCGAAAATTCAAAAAACCAGCCTGCAAGGTCACAACTTGTGAATCCCGGGATTACGCAGTAATCCGTGTCAACGGATTAGATAGATTCCTCACTGGTAACTTTGATAAAGAGATCAAGCACTTATTATTCCTTATCCTTAAACTGTAAGTCTACTTTCAATTGAGATGGCAATAATAGATTTACAACGTTATCCTTAAAAGCTTTGTCTGATCAATTATGAATTAGATATCCAAATGTTTGTCTCTTTTAACTGAATAATTTTATTTGCGATTTCTCTGCGAAAGTGACTTGCGCATTTCTTGATAATAAAAAGCAACATAGAACTAATTACAGTTAAGGACGCTTTAAGACACGACGATATCTTCCACATTTTAGATTAGTTTAAGGTTTCAAAGGTATCTTTGTAAATCGGGTAATTCTATTTTCTCATGTAGGGTCACGTGACATTACGCTAACAGTACCTTTAACAGTGATACAGTTGATATCGAGATTAAGCATCGTAGATAAATAGAATAAAATATATATTAGAGGGGAATTTACTAGAAAAAAGTGTAAAACGGCCATTTTGTTGTACTGTTTCCATACTGCAGGTTTACTTTTATATTTTTTCTATACAACCTTTTGGGCCCTGGAACATCATTTTATAGAAAATCTAAAATTGATATTAAAAGAAAACCAAATTATGAAATATACTGGTTTCATAATTGACCAATGATCATTTCACCAATGCCTTTCACTTTACAAATGATGATTGTCCGTATAACTATAAATCAAATGATGTTTTTTATTCACTTAATTCATTTTATAAAGTTTATTTAACAGCTTTAAAAAATTCGAAATTGAAATTAATAGTCTAGGGAACATACTGTATTAATGTACTCTACTGCATATAATTTGTGAACATTTACATGATTTGTACACTTTAAACTCCCTTTCAGGCTGAAAGGGACT
>NW_019397500.1:2268-24768 GCF_000591075.1 Eurytemora carolleeae | reverse complement strand
TGACTAGACAAGGAGGATGATTTAGTTTATACGTGGAACAGGGGCGTATACAGGAAGGGGGCATATAAGGGATATATTTGATTTAAACCAATTTATTATTTATCTTTAAACTTTTTTCTCTCTTTGCTTAAAAACGCCGAAAGAAGTCATTTGATAGAAATATAGCACTGTTATATTAATCTAGAATAGCGTAGAAATATAGCACTGTTATATTAATCTAGAATAGCGTAGAAATATAGCACTGTTATATTAATCTAGAATTGCGTAGAAATATAGCACTGTTATATTAATCTAGAATACAGTAGAAATTACTTGATTTGATATTTGTTAAACAATTTTTTGGGTAAGTAGATTTCTTTCATGAAAACAAACGTTGGAATTAATAGAAACAACCTGACAGCATAAATTATAACAGAACCAATCTAAGAGTATGAGTTATAACAGAACCAACCTGAGAGCATATATTGTAACAGAACCAACCAGAGAGTATGAATTATAACAGAACCAACCTGAGAGTATGAGTTATAACTTATAACAGGACCAACCTGAGAACATGAATTATAATAGAACCAACCTGAGCGCATGAATTATAAGAGAACCTGCCTGAGAGCATGAATTATAATAGAACCTACCTGAGAGCATGAATGGAATTCCAATAATTCCAAATAATAAACAGAAAATTCTCCCTCCTCTTGTCACCGCAGCAAAATTACCATATCCTAGATATATACAGAGTGTCTCTATCCTAGATATATACAGAGTGTCTCTATCCTAGATATATACAGAGTGTCTCTATCCTAGATATATACAGAGTGTCTCTATCCTAGATATATACAGAGTGTCTCTATCCTAGATATATACAGAGTGTCTATAATATTCTTAAAGGGACTAATTCTAGATAAATTATATTCTTAAAGGAACTGAGTTTAGATATTATATAATTAAAGGGACTGATTCTAGATATATAATATTCTTAAAGGGACTGATTCTAGATATAAAATATTCTTAAAGGGACTGATTCTAGATATATATAATATTCTTAAAGGGACTGATTCTAGCTATATTATATTCTTAAAGGGACTGATTCAAGATGCATAATATTCTACAAGGGACTTATTCTAGATATATATAATATTCTTAAAGGGACTGATTCCAGATATATAATATTCTTAAAGAGACTGATTTTAGATATAATATTATTGAAGTGACTGATTCTAGCTATATAATATTATTAAAGGAACTGATCCTAGATATAATATTCTGAAAGGGACTTATTCTAGATATATAATATTCTTAAAGGTAGTGTTCGCGAAAAATTAAAGGGGGCGTATGGCGAAAAATAATCGCTTTTGATCTCTAGTAATCTTACTTTTATCTGTTGCGTCTGTTAAGAGAAAATTATTAAAAATGACTTATACTGAAGAACGTTTAGTCCATACAAATTTAGAATACATACGACTCGGATCGTAAAAAAATAATTTAATTTCAAACAAATCATTCAGATATTACAACCAATAGTCATCGATTATTTTTCGACGCATTCATATGTAGTTAATAATTTATAATATTTTTTATTCGTTTTGCAATGCACTTTAAACGCTGAAATACTTGGCCGCCAGATGTCTCTGCTCTCGATGCTTTGAATGATTACTCGTGGTAGGGCAAAAAAAGTATAATTTTGTCTACAATCCCTATATATGAGTCTCTAATTTTATCTACAGTCCCTTTAAATTAGTCTCTAATTTTATGTACAGTCCCGTTAAATTAGTCTAATTTTGTCTACAGTCCCTTTAAATGAGTCTCTAGTTTTGTCTACAGTCCCTTTAAATGAGTCTCTAATTTTATCTACAGTCCCTTTAAATTAGTCTAATTTTGTCTACAGTCCCTTTAAATGAGTCTCAAATTTTGTCTACAGTCCCTTAAAATGAGTCTACAATTTTGTCTACAGTCCCTATAAATGAGTCTCTATTTTTATCTGCAGTCCCTTTAAATTAGTCTAATTTTGTCTACAGTCCCTTTAAATGAGTCTCTATTTTTATCTGCAGTCCCTTTAAATTAGTCTAATTTTGTCTACAGTCCCTTTAAATGAGTCTCTAATTTTATCTACAGTCCCTTTAAATTAGTCTAATTTTGTCTACAGTCCCTTTAAATGAGTCTCCAATTTTGTCTACAGTCCCTTTAAATGAGTTTCCAATTTTGTCTACAGTCCCTATAAATGAGTCTTCAATTTTGTCTACAGTCCCTTTACATGAGTCTCTAATTTTTCTACAGTCCCTTTAAATGAATCTCTAATTTTGTCTACAGTCCCTTTAAAAAGTCTCTAATTTTGTCTACAGTCCCTTTAATTGAGTCTAATTTTGTATACAGTTCCTTTAAATGAGCCTTATATTCACAAATCCCTGCAATTTTTAACTTGGTTCTATTAAATTGTCTAATCATTAAATTTTTTAAACTTCAAATAGTCATTTTTAAAAAATCGTTATTCTTCAGGTCGTCTTTACGGTCTCATCCTTTGATTATAACCCTGTAGTTCACAGCCCCCCCCCCCTTATTTCATTTTCCCCATGCCCCTAAGCCATGATTGAGAGCTTGTCATAGATATACAAGAATATAGATCGCTTATGTCGTCTTCACCATACCAGAGGGTTCCAGTTGAAATTGAAAATGGCAATTTAGCTATGGTACTAGCTATGACATACAGTAAATTGGATATAAAGGTTTGCGGCAAGTATATTTGTACTCTGTATTCTTGTATATCTATGGAGCTTGTGTATCTTGAAACATGCATCAAACTCTGCACATTTTTTGCACGATTTCGTCCTAAATTTGCACACTAGGTTTTATACCTCCTGAAGCCAAATCACTGTATTTGTTTATACTGCAAATCATCAGCATTTTTGCAACAACGAAGCCGAAGGAAATTTATTTAAACATTTAAAAATGTTAAAATCATTGAAAACAGATAAAATGTAGAAGGCAAGAAAAGTAAAAAACATTAACAACATTGATAACAGGAATCAAGGTAATTTTGCGTTAAATGCGTACTTAATGCACTAATTGCGTCACTCATATGTTAAAGAATAAGTTTAGCTGATAACGTCTTTGTTGATTGCGAGAATTAAGAATAGCTTTACGATGTTTTTCTAAAATAATGACAACAAATGTATCAAAATAAATTCTCACTAATTCCTAACTTTTTTTAAGCGTAAAGGTAAATCCTAGAATTTAGAACTTTTTTCTCATTTCTCCCAAGAAAATGTCCGTGGGGGGGGGGGGGCACCCTAGTTGTGCTTCTCATGTCAACTTAATTGAATGACAAAAGTTTTTTTGGTAATACAACCTAAAAGTAAGAGTATCCCACAGCGGAACTTTATCTGGGGGCGCGCACGGCAGAGAGAGATACGGACAGCCATAAGAATCTAGTAACGCGTTTGGATTCAGTTGGCTTTCTTTTTTTATAACCCTTGACATTGTAATTGCGCGTTTTCAACTGTTGCCTATGGGTATGATTGGCAAAATCTGTCATTTTTGCGTAAATGCGTTAACATTAATGGCAAAAAGTCTGTCATGGTATTCCCGTCTATAAATCCTCGTCCATCCTACCTATTGTAGTTAGTATAGTTAGAGAGAAGAAGACGGATTGTATATAGTCCCAATTGAAACTGAACTCTTTACTCACAATATCCACCCCTGAACGAACAGAAAATATAAATGTAAGAATTATATTATTTCAAATATTCAAAAAAAGATAAAGGTTAGAAAATAGCGTTAAAAAAACCTTGAAAATTTGATTGCTTATTAACCCTATTCCTGCTTTTTGTTTTTTTAGCTTTTTGGAAAACCTATGACATTTATAGGAAACAGTTTTGCAAAGAAATTTTTTCAAATTTTCCCATTTTTTGTTTTTTTCTTAATTACACATCAGGTTGTATAAAATTTTGCTGACTTTTTTGCATATTTAAAATGGAATGGTCAAGGGCTTTTAAAGAAGTTATGTTTAATAATTTTTTGGAAATATTTTGCAAACAACCTGTCAAAGGAAATTTGCACATTTTTAGTTTTTCTTGATTAAAAATCAGGTTATTTAAAATTTTGCAAAAATTTTTGCATATTTAAAATGGAATGGTCAAGGGCTTTTAAAGAAGTTATGTTTAATAATTTTTTGGAAATATTTTGCAAATATTATTACAATGTATATAAAAACTCAAAATTTTGCAAATTCGCAACTTTATTTGCAGTTTCTAAAAGTAAAGCTTAAGAGCTGTCCAATGATGTATCATTTGTTATATTTGGACATCAAACATGGGATTTAGAGAGGGAAGGGGCTAAAATTACCCCCCCCCCCGTGGGGACAGCGTTAAGCAGAAAAATATCACATGTGTTCTTGTTGAGAAATAGAGTGTCTCTCGAAACATGACAGTTAAAGGACGACTTGAAGGTCTTCTTTGATACTTTATATTTTTAATAATCATAAAATTTTCTTAGTCCCGGGAATTTCAAAATGTGGTCTGCCTTTTTTTCAGATTTCAACTTATTAAAAAAAACTGTCTGTATCAAACGGAGGAAATAAATTTTTGTATCAAGGACATTTTTAAATACTTTGCCATAATCAAAAAACCAAAAACTCTGGATAAGAATACTCTTTTTGATAAAAGTTATGATTTTTAGAGCGAGTTGTACAGTACACAAACAGATTATTCCAGGCAAAACAGTACGGTACACCAAATGAACGAGACCCTTCTAGGAAAATTCATCTGTGGTTCTGACTATATAAAATTACCTGCATCTGAAGCTTGGCTGCATATTTCTTCATATTCAGTCAACGCTGTGTCTAAATCCTAAAAAATGTCATTTTATCAAACAAAGGGAAATTGGCGTGATTTTCTTCCATCTGAAATTTGATCGATTTTTACCGCGGCATTTCTAGAAAACGCTGTGAGATTTTAATCTTTAAACTAGAACAAAAGAGGGTACATATTCAACGTGGTAGTGCACACTCCCTTTAAAGTTGGAGAGGTGTTAGTGCACACTCCCTTTAAAGTTGAAGAGGTAGTAGTGCACGCTCCCTTTAAAGTTGAAGAGGTGGTAGTGCACACTCCCTTTAAAGTTGAAGAGGTAGTAGTGCACACTCCCTTTAAAGTTAAAGAGGTGGTAGTGCACACTCCCTTTAAAGTTGAAGAGGTTGTAGTGCACACTCCCTTTAAAGTTTGAAGAGGTGCAGTAGTGCTACTNATAGTAAACCATAGTAAACCATAGTAAACCATAGTAAACCATAGTAAACCATAGTAAACCATAGTAAACCATAGTAAACCATAGTAAACCATAGTAAACCATAGTAAACCATAGTAAACCATAGTAAACCATAGTAAACCATAGTAAACCATAGTAAACCATAGTAAACCATAGTAAACCATAGTAAACCATAGTAAACCATAGTAAACCATAGTAAACAATAGTAAACCATAGTAAACCATAGTAAACCAAAGTAAACCATAGTAAACCATAGTAAACCATAGTAAACCATAGTAAACCATAGTAAACCATAGTAAACCATAGTAAACCATAGTAAACTATAGTAAAAAAGAAGAGAAGAGAAAGCAGTAAAAGAAAAAAGAAATTGTGAAATGGGAGAAAAGTTTTGAATTGGAAAAATTGGTAAAATGAAAAAATTTGTGATATTGAAATTAATTATGGATAAAGAAAAATTTGCGAAAAAATAGTGAAATGAGAAAATTTGTGAAATGGAAAAAATAGTGAAATGATAAAATTTGTGAAATGGAAAAAAATAGTGAAATGAGAAAATAAGTGAAATGGAAAAAATAGTGAAATGAGAAAATTGGTGAAATGGAAAAAAAATAGTTAAATGAGAAAATTGGTGAAATGGAAAAAAAATAGTTAAATGATAAAATTTGTGAAATGGAAAAAATATTGAAATGAGAAAATTTGTGAAATGGAAAAAAATAGTGAAATGAGAAAATTGGTGAACTGGAAAAATATAGTGAAATGAGAAAATTTGTGAAATGGAAAAAATTGTGTGTGAAGAGTAAAACTAAAAGAGAAGGATACAATTATAAGTTCTAAAAGAAGATCAATTAGGAGGATTGCTAAAATAAAAAAAAACTCCTTTCTTTGTTTTTTCAAATTTTTACCAAACATGCCCCCCCCCCTCCCCCCATCCTCCCGAAAAAGACAAAAATGAACTTGTAGAAAAATCTCGAATCCCTTTTTCATAAGAATAAAAAGTTTAAATTAAGTTATATTGAAAACGATATCGAGCGCGAAAGAGGGAGTTTATGAGGGGGGGGAATATGGAACTTATGAGGGGGGCCCATCCCCCCCGCCCCCCAATGTTTATCCTACCTGAAAGGATTGATCTGTTTTATCTGAAGTTATGTTCTGAAGAGCTGACAGAAATAAAACTCGTTTTGTGATTAACAACGCCTTCCAAGCAAACAAAAACATTAAACATAAGAAACTAACTAATAATAATTATTTCACATTATTTTTAGAGTTTTCTAATAGTTATTTATATATATAAAGTAGTAATCTCTGAATGTTTGTCTGTTTGACCGATTTGCCTTAAGTTTTGATTTTGGAAAGAATGGTTTGACTATAGTAGGGAAAACTTCAAGAAAAGCTGGGTTCTCAAGCTTGTATATTATGTTCTACTGTGTTTAAATGTGTAAAGAGGTCAGATCTTTTAAGTGAAATAACCCACCGGTGTGGAATTTGGAACTCATGACAATTGTTCTAAATCCCTTTTACCAATTCTGACATGCACTATTCATTACAAAATCAAAGAATTATTTATGTTCAACAAAAATCGCTCATATTCTACAAAAAATGCTCATATTCCACAAAAATTGTTTATATTCTACAAAAAAATTGCTTATATTCTACAAAATTGTTTATATTCTACAAAAAATTGCTTATATTATACAAAAAAATGCTTATACTCTACAAAAATTGTTTATATTCTACAAAAAATTGCTTATATTCTACAACAAAAAATGGTCATATTCTACAAAAAATTGTTTAATTTTACAAAAAATTGCTATATTCAGCAAAAAATTGCTTATGATCAACAAAAAATTGCTTATATTCCACAAAAAATTGCTTATGATATACCAAAATTGCTCATATACTAAAAAATGGCTTATATTCCACTAAAAGCTTATATTCCATTAACAGCTTATATTCCACAAAAAGCTTATATTCCACAAAAAGCTTATATTCCAAAAAAGCTTATATTCCACACAAAAATGGTTATATTCCACAAAAATTGCTTACATTATGCAAAAATTGCTGATGTTCCACAAAAAATTGCTTATATTCTAAAAAAGATTGCTTATATTCCACAAAAAAATTGCTTATATTCTAAAAAAATTTGATTATATTCTTCAAAAAGTTGCTAATTCTACAAAAAAAAAACATGCTTATAGTCTACAAAAAATTGTTTAAATTCTACAAAAAATTGTCATCTAAATTTTGCTGCCAATTAAGCAATTTTTTTTATTTCGTAATATAGAGTGTGTGTTCCGCCAACTGGATGTTCAAAAGGAATTATCTTAATCCTTCAAGAAAAGATAAACTATGCTAAATCCCGGGAATCACAAAAGTTTTGATCTCTGTAAACCCTCTCTGTAAAGTTTGAGGACAAATTTTTTCATTTTGGACCAATTTAAGATGAACTTTTTGGAGCTTAGTGATATTTTGAAACTCTACAGATAAATGACAAAAAAAGTTTATCAATCTTGTTTCATACTGCTGACTTTTGAATTCTCTTAGAAATGAGAAAAATGCATGACATTATTTTTGCTCATTTTTTATTGTTTTTTTTTTGTTTTTACTCTCCTGATATGTTTCAAGCGTGTCTCTCTCATAAGGATGCTCTATAGTCTGAAATATCTGAAAAAAAATTATTTTTTAAATTGTAAACTTTTTTAATTTCTTTTAGATCTTTTTAGATTTTCTTAATTTTTCATTATTAAGATATTTCCTCCTTCCCCCAGGCCAGCCAGAGTTTCATTAAAGAGATTTTAATTGTTCAAACACAGTTAAAATATACTTCTTAAAAACTATTGAAAACTTTTAGATATTTTATTCGCCTTAAATTGTTCATTTTTTCCCGGAAATGTCTCCGTTAGATAAATTTAAAAAAGGAAAGAATAAACTAAATATACAAAAAATAAAGTCACAATAAAAAACATGACATTTAACAGTATTTCTTTTGCTTTACATCACTGTACATCATTCAGTTCAAGCTATACATAGGGATGTTAGTGTTTTTAATTTTTTCGTTATGAAAACAACGACGAAAAGATCGTTTTAAAAAGATTGTCGTTTCGTTAACGACGACCATTCGTTAACGATCGACGACGATCCTTCGTTCAAAATCGTTAAAGATCGTTAACGAAGAGAGGAGGAGAGAGGAAACCATCATTGAGTAGTATTAAAGAAAATATCAAGAAGTTTTAGCTCCCCCGCGACTTTTTAACGTCATGTAAGACAACATTCGATAAAATTGCATGTAAATGTTTGTTTAAAACGATCGTTTTTTTTAAAAAATACCGTTTGCTGTTTCGTTAAAGATAGTTAACGACACCCTTCGTTTACGATCGTTAACATATTTATCAATGACAATTATTTTTTAAAACCGATCGTTTTTTAAAAAACAATTGTATAAAATATGGCCACTAATTGTTTTTATAAAAACGATCGAAAAACGAAACAAAACATGATTTTTTTCAAAAACGATTAACAACCCTAGCTGTACAGTACAATTACAGACTATTAAATGCAAATGACATGGGAATTATTATTGCATAAATTTTAAACTTTCTTCACACTAATCTAAGCTAAAGGAGCTAGGTCATATTGGCCTATGATAGACCAGTGGCCGAAGTTAAAGAATTTTAGCGGCGGTTTAAATTTAAGCCGCGGTTTAAATATGGTTGGTGCCACTTAAAATTGTATCAAATAATTCAAGATTTAAGCCGGTGCTTAATTTAAACCGGGTTTTGGCGGATTTAAACCGCGGCTCAAATTCTTTAAATTCCATCTCAGGTATTGTAAAAAGATGAAACCTAACTGGTACAGCCTGTCTTACCTTTGCTCCTATCGCTGTATAAACGACTATACCAACGTATAATCCCACGTGTGAAGCTAGAGATTTAAACTTGTTTACAGCTTCCGGCGCTTTCAGTGTGTAAATACCCTGAGCCAAACCAAATATATAAAGTTACACCGTCGTCATTTTGTTTTCCCAATTTTTTTCAGATAAATCTTAATTAATTAATTAATTTCATTTCCCCATTCAGAATTTGTGTATGAAGTGGCAATGATAAGAACTTTTAATTCAGAGCAAATAAATGCTTCATCAGGTGAAAACAGCTGCCAAATATTTTCGCCAACTCTCATTGGCCGAGAGCAGAATTTCTATGGCTTCTGATTGGTCAGAGATATCTCTAAAGAAATTTACTTAACCCGTCGGGCTGCAAAGATACTGATTAACATGTTTTCTTAAGGATTTAACAACACAATAATTTCGACCTAAAACCGCTCCAAAAAAAAATTGGAAGATTGTAAAATTGTAACACTATACTTAAATTGAGAAATCCGTCCTTAACAATCTCTAAAATGTTTATCTTGTAAAACCTTTAATGAAAAAGTATAAAAGCTTGCTTGGACAATTATCCCAACATTATTCAATTTATAAGAATGTTCCTGCTTTAGTTTTCCTTTCTCAAGTTTCAACTTTGAAATGGATAAATTATACAGATTTGGTTGTTCCTTAGAAAATACGCTTTGTATAATTCCGGCCATCTTTCTTCATTTCACCATCTGAAAATATAAATTTTATTTGAAATCCTCTTTATATCAAGATTTCAACAAAAGGGAATCGAAAAAAAAGAATATAACAATATATATAATAATTATTCATTAATTTCTTTTGATCACCCAATTTTGTTGTCTGCTTTCTTTTGTCTATTCATTTTGACAGAAAAAAATGGACTGATATAGATTTATATATGTATATATATAAGATAGATAGATATAACGATAGATAGATGGATAGATAGATAGATAGATAGATAGATAGATAGATAGATAGATAGATAGATATAGATAAAGATGCAGATAATATTAATGGTCCTAATGATAACCTTCATTAGGCTTTGTTTGGATTGGTCTGGTTTTGATTTCTCTAATTAAATTAAATTTGGTAAATTATGAATTGGCTCACAATTCAAAACATACATAAAATACATAAAATACACAAAAATACACAAAGTACACAAAAATACAGAAAAATACCCAAACAAAAACACATACAAATTCTTTATGAATGTATTAAAGGTAAAGAAAGTGGGTCACATTACTCCAAAAATGTTCTATATAATGGTGTCCAAAAATGATTTCTAGTTTTAAAAAATGGCGCGCGCGGTATTTTTTTCCATTTCACTACATACTGTGAGTAATTCCTGAAAATTTTAGGTTGAAACCTCTTCAATTCTAGGAGATAATCGCCTCCAAAAGTGCTTAAGAAAGTAAAAAAAAAATTTACAGAAATTATGATATTACACATCAATTTCTTCGTTTATCATATTTCATCTTTCTGGAAAATTACGAAGCAAATGATATATGACATGATAAATTCAAGAAAAAAAATATTTTGGAACTGTGTAGATCTTTTTCAAACTTTAGCAGTGATTATATCCTAAAGTTTTAGAGCTAAAAATTTAGATTAGTTCACACGGTACACAAAGCTTCTGCGCGCAACTATAATGTTCAAAAATCGATCAACCGTGGAGTGTTTATGCATTTTATAATTTTTTAATATATATACGAATATTATTTTTGTAATTTTAACATTTACTTTTAAACATCTAAGAATTATGTAATTCCTTTTTCTAGCCTAAACTTGTCATTAAATAAGAGGGTATAAAGTAGTAATAGAATATTATCACGATCTAAATATAAACCTTGTTTTCTCATCCCTTTATTCAGCTATTTTTCAAGAAACAATCCCCCCCCCCCTTCAATTGTTGGGGAAATTGGCCAGGGAATTATGAGGTGAGGGGAATATAAATCCCCCCAGGCAATATCGTGATTGTCAACAACTTGTTACACTCCCTTCAAACTTTATTCAATAAAAAGAGTTCTCAACATAATTTTGGACAACTTGTTGTTATTAAACAAACACAACAAGAAAAATATGCATTGCAAATGGCTTTCATTTGCCCTGAGAAAGACAAAGTCAATGGCAAATATTTGACGTATTCGAAGTCCTAGAATTGTGGTATTTTTGCAAGAAAAGTACTTGAAAAAGTCTGAATTTAATTCCTTTCTAGATCACGGTGGACTAAGCCAGTGGGGTCGGTCAAATAGGCCTAGGATTAGGCCGGGTACTGTAAAAAGTCTGAACGCTCCATGGGAGTTGTCATAGTTAGCCCTCCGACGGGACTATGCCAAGAAAATTGACCCCTGTCGTATGTTAGTCTGGTTAGGGCGACGTACTGTACAGAATATGGAACCGGGCTACCATAGGATCGGGTCAGTACACGCTGTTATCTGGCAGGCCGGTACAAACTGGGCAGGTCCTGTTCGAATTCAAATTTACTACGGGCCAGAGTGAGATTGGTATAAACAGTAAAGTATTTTCTAAACGCCTAAAAATACCAATTTTCTACTTTTAAAAGAAAAAATTACCAAAAAGCAGTCTACAATAAAAATATGCTACTTTACGTTGCATATAATTTAAATAAAAATTTTCTCATATCAATCAAAGAAAATGCCCAAAAAAAGCATAAAATATGTTATTGTTACCGAAAATAACATTTAACCAGGAAACATTTAGGATACTATTCAATAGTTTTTATTTATACTATAGGGTGTAATAGGGGGGGGGGACTAGGGGGGCTCAAATCCCCTAAAGCTATGATTGTCAAAGGGGGTACAAAGTGCCCTGGAATCCTAGTATTTTAAATATCCCAACATTATTCAATTTATAAGAATGTTCCTGCTTTAGTTTTCCTTTCTCAAGTTTCAACTTTGAAATGGATAAATCCCAATGTTTATCCTACCTGAAAGGATTGATCTGTTTTATCTGAAGTTATGTTCTGAAGAGCTGACAGAAATAAAACTCGTTTTGTGATTAACAATGGGCTCAAATCCCCTAAAGCTATGATTGTCAAAGGGGGTACAAAGTGCCCTGGAATCCTAGTATTTTAAATATAAAAAATAATTTCATTTCTTACAAATTAGTCAACAACTTAATCTTAACACATGCTGAACCAAAATCATAACATCCATCATAATGAACAAATACCGTATTGAACAAGTACTCCTCTGAACGTCTATTCCTCTGAACAGCGGAACAGTATTGAACTGTTAAATCTCTGGATTTAAAGAATGAAAATAAATCTAGAAAAGTTTAAAGAATATTTCAGAAACAGATTCAGAATTTATTCTTTACAGATTAGATTTGGACAAACACACACAAATGCATAAAAACAAACAATCCCACAGCTACGCCAAGTGACCTATCCATAGAGAATAGAATAAATATTAGAGGGGTATTTAAAGAATTTCTCGGTATGAATTTTTTCAGTCCCTTTCAGCCTGAAAGGGAGTTCAAAGTGTACAAATCATGTAAATGTTCACAAATTATATGCAGTAGAGTTCATTAATACAGTATGTTCCCTAGACTATTCATTTCAATTTCGAATTTTTTAAAGCTGTTGAATAAACTTTATAATGAATTAGGTGAATAAAAAACATCATTTGATTTATAGTTATAACGGAAAATCATCGTTTGTAAAGTGAAAGACATAAAGTCTATGTGAAATGATCATTGGTAAATTATGAAACCAGCCTATTTCATAATTTGGTTTTGTTTTAACATTAATTTTAGATTTTCTATAAAATTATGTTCCAGGGCCCAAAAGGTTATATAGCATAAATATGTGAAGTACACCTGCAGTATGGAAACAGTACAACAAAATGGCCGTTTTACACTTTTTTCTAGTAAATTCCACTCTAATATATATTCTATTCTCTTTGGAACTATCCCCGTTCTTTTTTCTCTTCAGGATAAATTTTCCTCCACTTTTTTTATTTGCTGAAACATATTAATATTTGTAAACCAAAATTGTCCTTATTTACAAATGTTTTCCATGAAAAAAAAACTCAACAGAGCAAAATAAATTTTAAAACTCTGAAATTTGTCAATTTTTTAAGCCCAGTACTTTGCAGTACATTGTAGTACCCTGTACCCTGAAGCACTCTGTATACCCTGTTTCCATCACTTTCCATAAAAAGATTTGGGAATTACAAATTGGTGTTTTTGCCATTCCTCCCTCCAATGAATCATCAGCTGTTTAGTTTTAAGCCATCAACGGAACCTCTTTTATACTGTTTTACACAAATGAAAATAATGCAAAACTAGAGTAAAGTGCAACCCAGAAAAGCTTCTATATAAGTTCTAAATATTTTTGATCAAAATAATGTTTGGTTTGGCAACTTTTTTCTGCAGAATCTTTCCTACTTTCTGAAAGGTTTCACATCGCTATGTATAAGGATATCTACTCGATATAAAGCAATATTTATTAATACTTATTTTAACTCAAACTCTTAACTAAATGAATATAGAAAAAATATGCCGGTTTAAGAAAGTTTTAGATAGATATTTGCAATCATCCAGAACAAACAGTTTTATCAAAATTAAACTTTTTTAGGTTTATTGGACGTTTTCAAAAAAATGCAAAAAATCATTTCTGACACCCCTAGGCTTAGTACGTCAATATAATTCATCAAAACCATACTGCAGTCCTTCAATTATTATACAGGGAAATTTTCATCTTTCTAAACATCCCAACGAATGATTTGACAGGTTCTTTATTAAATACTTCTATTTCATAAAATAAAATCTTCACAAGTTTTGCAATTCATCTTCTTCAATTTAAAGTTACAATAATGGCCGACCACATATTTGAATTCAGTTGTTTAACTTGAATACTGCAATAGCCGCAAGTCCATGACAAAAATCGGTCAAAAAATTTCCATTATTATTATAGACACCCTGTATAACATATGATGTTAATTTGCCGCTTATTTAATACATTAAAAGAACTCTGATTGAATATCTAATCATATCAAATATTTAAGTTTTTCTCCATGGATATTTATACTTTATAAAAAATATTTTCAAGAATGGGGTCCCCCACTATCAATTAAAATAAAGAATACAATTAAAATAAAAATTTTTTTTACATTTTTATATTTTACCTATTTTGTCCGTCATGAAATTCCACACTAATCCCTATTATACCCTAATCATTCTTTTCACAAAGTAAACTTTCTTATTTCCCTTTTACAGAAAAAATAACAAGTTTTTGCTCGAAATTCAGCAAAATTCCAGCATTGAAAACACCGCAAAAACAAGAACTGGGTAGGGAGGGGAGTTGAAACAAATAAAACAGCGGGAAAATAAACGATATGGGGGAAATGGGTGGGGAAATTGAACTTCATGTGAAAATGCTGCAATTTCAGCTAATTGTGCAGCCGCAAAAGGTAAAAATTCTTTCTCAGATTATTTTTCTTGAAGCGGGAATTTAATCACAAACTTGCCTTGGCTGTTTTCAACAAAAGTTTATTACTCGCTTCACCAAACTTAAAGATTTTCTGACTCGAATTTGCCGCTAAAAATCCGTAGAAAAAATGGCATAAATGTGCAATTGAGATTTGTTGTTTTGATGCTTTTAAAGGGAGTGCTCGCGAAAAATGAAAGAGGGGGTATAGGCTTAATGCGATAAAAAGCGCTTTTGATCACTACTAATCTTACTTCTATCTGTTGCGTCTATAATGAGAAAATTGTTAAAAACGACTAATACCATCGAGATATTAGTATTAGATGTACTTAGGATTAAACCCACTGTACTCTATGATACCAACTCAGTCATAAGGAAACATTTTTCGACAAAATTCACTGTACAGTATAAACCTAGCCAGGCAAAATTAGGAGAGTTATGCCCGCCCCCTGACTAATACCGAAGAACTTTTAGACGCAACAAATAAAAATAAGATTAGTAGCTATCAAAAGCGCTCTTTTATCGCATTAAGCCAATACCCCCTTTCATTTTTCGCGAACACTCCCTTTAATTAAGAACATGGATTATTCATTCCTCNATGGGATTTAAGGGGGGTCAAATTCCCCCCCCCCCCCAGCGGGAATAGGGTTTTCTCGTTTTTGCTGAAAATTAAAAATTATCTCAAAACTCTGTAATTTCAAATTTTCTAAAATATTTGTAAAATTGTTAAAATGCCTAAACGTTGAAATGTTAAAATGTCGAGTAGCTTCAAGTTTAATCTTTTAATAATATCCTTCATTGAACATCAATTATTGAGGTTGAGGGGTGATGTGGAGGGTGGGTATTGAACATATAAAGCTTTCAGTGCGCTTCGCGCCCATCTTCTATTTCAATTTTTAATTGTGGCTTTATCTGTGAGTATCTTTTCAAGTTGTACAATAGAAAACAATAACAAAAAAGTTTGCAGATTATCTATTCTTTTTTGTGCATTTTCAAAATTTAACAAAAATAAAAACTATTGGACACAAATTTTGGTAAATTAAGGCTTCATAAACCTTCGCTGGGGTCATGTGAGGTCCCACACAAAATTTGGGTCTGATGGTTTTTTTTTTATCTGTCAGCATTTATTTCACAAAGGTAGGGAATAGAGTGCCATTCTAGAGTGATACATATAACATAGTTTTTATACTAAAGTAATCACAATTGCATTTGCGCACACATATAAAGAATAAAAACTCCTTGACATACATGGTGTTGTACAACTTTGAAATTTCAATATACAAAGTTCAGAAAATGTAGTCAGAAGGAAACTGTTCCAACTATGTTTAATAACAGTCTATTCAGAATATTGATCCAACAATTACAAGTTTTGATATAAAACAAAAATCACAAAAGTTAATGCCTACAGCACTAAGTATTCCCAGGCGGTCACCCATCCAAGTACTAACTTAGCTCAATGTTGCTTAACTTCAGTGATCCATATTAGAACGTTTATTCAAATAAAGACAGTTTAATTGACAAGTTTAGTTTAATCACATTGTTTTACGCAAAAAATTAGAATATTTGATTACAGCATACTTAAATCAAGAAAACTATTGGTATCATTAGAATGGGTTCAGCCGTGTTGATGTTTATTTGATACAAACGGACAGAAAAATAGACAAGCAAAGTGTATACATAGATATATCTGGTATGGAAAACTTGTAGTAACAGATAAAAAATAACTTTTCGCATCAGAAATTTTTGATAGCAATGATTTTCAGCTGTAATTATTTTTCTTTTCAGATATAATCTTTACAAGGCTATCAGGGCGCTTCCCGCCCATCTTATTTAATTTCAAGTTTTAATTGTTGCACAGTCTTTCAACGATAGGGTAGATTTGCTGTCTACTCAAGAGAGACATACATTCGCAGAGTTATATTCAGAGAGGGTAGATTTGTAGAGTTATACAGATAACGGCTAGATTCGCAGAGTTATTCTCAGAGCGACAAGATTCGCAGAGTTTTACTCAGAGAGGCTAGAATCGCAGAGTTAATTACCCAGAGAGGCTAGAATCGCAGAGTTTTATTCAGAGAGGCTATATTGTCAGAGTTTTATTCAGAGAGGCTAGATTGGCAGAGTTTTACTCAGAAATGCTAGATTTGCAGAGTTTTATTCAGAGAGGCTAGATTCCCAGAGTTTTATTGAAAGAGACTAGATTTGCAGAGTTTTACGATTTTGAAAACAGTTTCTTTAAATGCTTTAATATTTGGCGGACAGTCCCTTTAAACCCTATTTCACAAAAGTCTTCTTGCTCCGTAGAAGTGTAAAACAATTATTTTAAAAATGTTGTTGTGTGTGAGGACAAAAATCTAAGATTCATTCCAAAATTATTTTCCTTCAAAAGTTTTTTTCTTGTTTTGCAACTTCATGCATATAATGTTTTCCCATTCTATTGACCGTTAAAAAGGTTGTCACAAAATTTAAAACATAAACAATACAAAGATATAATCCTCCTCTTTTGAATAATTTGAACGGCGTTCATAACTATTTCTTAAACTTTTTAGCATTTTTACGACAAAATCTCATGGTATGTATATACTTTGTTCCCCACAAAAAGTGGTCAGAAGTTTTCTAGTTTTAATTTGTATTTGATAAATCCAAGTTATTACCTAGTGTGTTAAGGCCAATAATGGCAAAACTATTACAATTAAATAATTCAACTGTTCTTCTCTTAATTATAACTTTGGTTTCAGGGTGGCATAGAAAGGATTAATTGTAAGTATTTATAACGGATTTTAACCAAAAATAAACATAAAAATGTTCAATTTACCATGCTTTGGGTAAAAAGTAAAAAATAAACTTGTATATCAATATTAAATAATATTATTTATATTTTCTATATTGAGATAAATATATTTATGCATTCAAACATCAATTATTTATGTCTGACCAATTTGATACAGAATCCCCTTTCTATCTATAGCATATTATGTTCACGGTTACTTAAAACAAAGGGACTTTTTTGGACTTTTATAAAAGGAATAAACTAATGCAATTTGTATAGGTGGATCTGTTTTAACCAGTCATGATGTATTTTTTACCCATCTGGAAGCAATCAAGAATTTAATGAATAGTGAGTTTCCAGGTGTTTCATGGCAAAGCACTGGCTCATTTATAACTTAATTTTACAAAATTGTTTTGGTTATTATTTTTTGCTTTTATGTTTTTTTTACTGTTTTTCTCTGATTATATATTCCATATGAAGTACGAGACACGTAAAACCTAGGATGATCATTTTAGGAAAGTAATGGAGTTGTTTGAGTGTACTGGAGTAAAGGGGTTGATGAGCCAGTTCACAGGCAGCCGTAGTACATTTGAATTTCCGAGCCGGGTCAACCTTTCCGGTCCCAGTTTGTACTGTGCCTAGCTCTATGTACAGGGCTAGCCGGTGCAACAAGGTTGACGCGGTCAGATGTTATGCTTAATATAGGTTGCATTTACACTAAAGAAGCAGAGGTGCGTGAGTTGTGAGCCATGAAGAGCCAGGAGCTGCCGGCCATAGTAGCGTTGAATGGGATGAATTGTTTGATCATATCCTGTCCGCTATTAGGACTGAGTCCTAGAGACTATGTACTTTTTAGTCATAGTTTTTATTTCCCAAAGTATGAGACACTGTATGACGTATTAGACCTAAAAAGTCTAAAAATCTTGTATTTTATTACAATAGCCGGAGTGCCCGACGTTGCCCAGGTTTATATTATTATTCATGCAGTTGCAAGAAACAAAGCTTTTATTCTTTATGGGTAACCCTATATAGGTATTAGGTAATTTCCCAAAGGCATGTAATACACATTGGGTTAACATGATATTCTGTAAAATTGCAGTACGTTGTACATAACTAACTATTTGTGTTTGCAAACTTGTACGTGAAACTCGCGATATTCATTGGCACTGCGTTCCAATTGAGTACGTAGCATGATTAACCTAAATCATGTAATTACTTCTATTTTTAACTACTGTCCTTGTAATATGTAACCATAGAGAATAGAATATATATAGAGAGAGGAATTTACTAGAAAAAAGTGTAAAACGGCCATTTTGTTGTACTGTTTCCATACTGCAGGTGTACTTCACATATTTGTNATATGTTTTAACCAATGACGTGAAAACGGTATTCAAGGTAGAGATTATGTTTTAACCAATGACGTGAAAGAGGTATTCAAGGTAGAGAATATGTTTTAACCAATGACGTGAAAACGGTATTCAAGGTAGAGATTATGTTTTAACCAATGACGTGAAAGAGGTATTCAAGGTAGAGAATATGTTTTAACCAATGACGTGAAAACGGTATTCAAGGTAGAGATTATGTTTTAACCAATGACGTGAAAGAGGTATTCAAGGTAGAGAATATGTTTTAACCAATGACGTGAAAACGGTATTCAAGGTAGAGATTATGTTTTAACCAATGACGTGAAAGAGGTATTCAAGGTAGAGAATATGTTTTAACCAATGACGTGAAAACGGTATTCAAGGTAGAGATTATGTTTTAACCAATGACGTGAAAGAGGTATTCAAGGTAGAGAATATGTTTTAACCAATGACGTGAAAACGGTATTCAAGGTAGAGATTATGTTTTAACCAATGACGTGAAAGAGGTATTCAAGGTAGAGAATATGTTTTAACCAATGACGTGAAAACGGTATTCAAGGTAGAGATTATGTTTTAACCAATGACGTGAAAGAGGTATTCAAGGTAGAGATTATGTTTTAACCAATGAGGTTCTCTCTCGCAGGATAGATTAGAAAAATTAGTTAATTTCAATGTGCCCCATGCCAGTGCGACACTTATAAAAACACAAGCTGAAAAAAAAATTTCAATCCATCTTGAAAAATTTGCGATTTTATACTTTTTGAGTTTAACATCACTCTATTTATTATCATTTCTGTTATTATTATTTATTAAAATCGAATTAGCAAATCAATTACATTGTTATTTTCTTATAAAGTATTGTATTTTGCTTTCTACTTTATCCTCCTCCTCCTCCTCCCAACTTCCATCCAATTCTCTATCTTGTCCACTGTCCCATCGTCTATCACGTTCTTTATCCCACTTTGTCTCTTGTTCTTCTTCCTGTTCTCCAGTCCCTCCACCACCACCTCCATCACCACCTCCTTCGCCACCTCCACCAAACCATTCTTCGCCATCTTCTCCAGTCCATTCTCCGCCACCTCCATCAAACCATACTTTGCCACCTCGTCCGCCACCTTCTCCAANGTAGAGATTATGTTTTAACCAATGACGTGAAAGAGGTATTCAAGGTAGAGAATATGTTTTAACCAATGACGTGAAAACGGTATTCAAGGTAGAGATTATGTTTTAACCAATGACGTGAAAGAGGTATTCAAGGTAGAGAATATGTTTTAACCAATGACGTGAAAACGGTATTCAAGGTAGAGATTATGTTTTAACCAATGACGTGAAAGAGGTATTCAAGGTAGAGAATATGTTTTAACCAATGACGTGAAAACGGTATTCAAGGTAGAGATTATGTTTTAACCAATGACGTGAAAGAGGTATTCAAGGTAGAGAATATGTTTTAACCAATGACGTGAAAACGGTATTCAAGGTAGAGATTATGTTTTAACCAATGACGTGAAAGAGGTATTCAAGGTAGAGAATATGTTTTAACCAATGACGTGAAAACGGTATTCAAGGTAGAGATTATGTTTTAACCAATGACGTGAAAGAGGTATTCAAGGTAGAGAATATGTTTTAACCAATGACGTGAAAACGGTATTCAAGGTAGAGATTATGTTTTAACCAATGACGTGAAAGAGGTATTCAAGGTAGAGAATATGTTTTAACCAATGACGTGAAAACGGTATTCAAGGTAGAGATTATGTTTTAACCAATGACGTGAAAGAGGTATTCAAGGTAGAGAATATGTTTTAACCAATGACGTGAAAACGGTATTCAAGGTAGAGATTATGTTTTAACCAATGACGTGAAAGAGGTATTCAAGGTAGAGAATATGTTTTAACCAATGACGTGAAAACGGTATTCAAGGTAGAGATTATGTTTTAACCAATGACGTGAAAGAGGTATTCAAGGTAGAGAATATGTTTTAACCAATGACGTGAAAACGGTATTCAAGGTAGAGATTATGTTTTAACCAATGACGTGAAAGAGGTATTCAAGGTAGAGATTATGTTTTAACCAATGACGTGAAAGAGGTATTCAAGGTAGAGATTGTGTTTTTTAAAATATTTATATAATCTTATTTCACCTCTTCTACGTTTATCAGAAATATCTTTCCACGAGATAAAGAAAGAAAACAAAGGCCCAAGATGGCCGTCTGCTCATAATTTGTCATTTTAGATTCCTAAAAATTGATTCATTTAGATAATGTTTTACATTGACCTCAAATACCTTTAATTGATAAAAACATATTCTAATATGCTAATATATTCTCATACACTCTGGAGTCTTTTTTACCAACTTTATGTGCTGATGGCGAAGTTGGCGGGTAAATAATTCTGGACTTTATATGTTCGTCGGAGACTAAATGTTTGCAATGCTTGGTTTTTCAAAAAGGATGAGACTGTAAAGATGACCGAAATCTAAGACGATTTTAAGCTTTATATTTGGTTTCTGCATTCAATTGAGTATTATAATGGTTTACTAGGTGAATTAGCACAGAAATAAACCAGTTTTTATCTACTTAAGGGACCCTGACTTCAAGAAGACGGAAAGTCTTTTTGATATAACAGAATTCATAGTTTGAAATATAAAAAGAGAACGACATCAGGTTGCAAAGATAATACATAAGAACATGAGAGTTTGTGGCAGGTATTCAGCTATAGGGTAAAGCTTTCATAATCTCTTATTTATTATCTTAATTATTTTTGCCACAATGTAAATTTTTAAGAATAATAAAATAATTGAAATCTTAAATCGAGATCTAGCGTTCAAAATAAATGATCCTCCACAGAAACATTGAAACTTCCGATTAATGATCCTCCACACACAAATTGAAACCTCCGATTAATGATCCTCCACACAAACATTGAAACCTCCGATTAATGATCCTCCATACAAACATTGAAACCTCCGATTAATGATCCTCCACACAAACATTGAAACCTCCGATCGCCACATACGTCAAAATAACTTTTCTAGTAACGGAAAGTGAGTTAAAGTCACTTTTGTGGAGATAAGGAAATGAGTTAAGCTATCTCTCTCAAAATTTACTTCCAAAAGTTCTGAGTTCTGACATGTTCTGATCGCCACTGGCTTGGATTATTAAAAAGTAGGATTTAAAAATGTTTATAATTTATAATTTGACGATAAAAATATCAAATAAAAACTTATAATTGGATATTTTTTGTTTCAGTCTAATTTACAACATACATAAAAAGTAATAAAATAGAATATAATAAAGTTATACAACTTTTAGTTTTTTTTAAATTATTAAAACCTTTGATTTTTTTTCTAAGAATTCTGCTTTCCGTCAGATCGACTTTTTTGGGTAAATGAGTTTAATTGGAAAAAGTGCCGTTAACGGAGGTTTTCGAAAATTAACGGAAGAGATTGTTAACGAACGGCAAATACCGTTCACTCTTAAATCATTAGCAAAACGGATTAAACGAAACGGAATTTTTTCTGCTTAAAATGACACAAAACTTGTGAAAAAAATCAATAAAAAATTGCGTGTTTTAATGCTTTAGATATCGTCTTCTGTGTTCAAAATCATTAACGAATTCATTGACCGTTAATGAGATTTTTTTCTAACGGTTAACGAAATGGCTTGAAAAAGTTGGATTGTGTCCAGCCCTACTTGTAAATAAGTCAAATATGGAGCAATATTTTAATTTTCGACAAATGGCACGCTTGGTTTAACAGATTAGATGATTTATCACGGTTGGGG
>NW_019397500.1:0-2084 GCF_000591075.1 Eurytemora carolleeae | reverse complement strand
CCTCCCCCCTCATATTTTAGACAATAAAATCACAACCGGGATATAGGTTAATGAAAGTAATTTGAAAGACTGTAGAGTGTCGACGAAAATTATACTAACCCAGTTTTAACCAGTTTTTTTTGCAATAACTCAAAAAGTTGATCTAAAATTTTCTGACCTTTCTTACTAACATTTGCCAATTACTTAAGGCTAAAAGCTGGGCTTTTATACCTACTGTCTGAGTCCTCAGGCATACTGCCTAAATGCCTTATTTTAACTATACCAGACTAAATATATATTTAGACCAACTTCCAGTCAATGGATTTCAACATTTTATATTTCTATTGAAAGCCTATAACAAAGCAACCAGATTGCACAATTTTTGCACAGAAATTTTGTGTGCAAAGTCGACGTTCAAAATCATGAATTTGGGTGGGTACGTTTTATAAAATCGTTTTTTTTTTAAATTAAATAACAAAAGAAATTTGTCAATAAATCAATGCTAGAATCATTTATTTCGTTTTCATTATTAAATTGAATTTCTTATTTTTTACGAATTTATTCGCAGATTTCTGCAAATTATTCAAATGTCCTCTTTTCAAGAAAAATTCCAGAAAATCTGCAAAAATCTTTGTGAATAATGAGAAATTATAGAAAATAATAATTGAATAAAATTACTTTTTTTCGATGATAAGATTAATTTCTATTTTCTCAAATCAGCATTTTTTGTCGTTACTATTTAATAATTAAAAAAAAACAATTCTGAAAATGTATCCACCCAAAAGTACGATTTTGAATGTCGACTTTGCGCTCAAATTCAGAATTTAAAACGTTTTACATGTCTCAAATGAGTTCAACTGCATACTCAGCTCAACTACCTTACATAGCCCAAGAAATAGCCAGTCTGTCCCTTTGAATACACATTTAGGTTAACAAAATTTTTCAAATGTTTTTGTACATTTTAATTTGCTGGGTCAAGGGCTTTCAAAAATGTATAATTTTTTACACATTTTTTGCCTAATAACTAGATTTCACGATACATATTTGGATTTTTGCAGATTTGCCATTTTATTGCAGATTATTGAAGTAGAGCCCATCAAGGGTTTTCCAAAAACGTTTTAAATATCACGATAAGAAAATAGAGGGGGGGTCAAATAATAAAAATTTTTCTTTCTTTGAAAATTATTGACTACATCATTTTAAAAATATTTGAAAGGCAAAAAAAATTAAATATGATAAAAAAATAGTTTTGCAGCTGGAATGCCTTGCGTTGCCCAGGTATAGTTTATTATAAACCTATTCTTAGTATTAGATCATGATTTATGCTTTTTTAGCCTATGTCACCCCCGGGGCTCCTTTAAATACAATATATAAATATAAGTAAATATCAACAGCTGTGTAAAGATTTAGTTTATCCTGTTTCAGACTGTGTTATACATGTTAAATTTCAGGTTCCAACCAAACTGAACAATTCAGTAGTAAAAGTACTAATACTGGGAAACCCCCAACAACCTAAGGGAGAATTCTAGAATATATGTATATAAGGGTTAATTCAATTAAAAAGCGTTAGACCATTTTTGGTTGTATTCGGTTACAGAACAATTCCAAGAGTTCCCGGAGTTCCAAGAGTTTTAAGAGTTCCAATAATTTTAAGAGTTCCAAGATATCTAAGAGTTCTAAGATTTCCAAGAGTTCCGTTTGTTCCAAGAATTCCAAGAGTTCCGAGAGTAAAATTCCAAGAGTTCTAAGAGTCCCAAGTATTCCAAAAGTTCCAGGAGTTCCAAGAGTTCCAAGTGTTCCAAGATTAAAAATGTCTGGGTGGGGAACTAACAGTAATGGTTCTAATGACTTGAACAATTCATCCAATCAACAAAATCCAAACCAATCCAATCAAAGATCCAACCAATCCAACAACCAATCCCAGAGAAGTGTGGATTGGAGCAAGGAGGTGGAACATGTCTTTAAAGAGGAAATCAGAGATTTTGCCAAATCTTTTGATAATCAAAGCCAAAGCTCTGGGAAAAAGTAATTCTTTTCTTCATTACCAACTCCAGTTTTCTAGACATCAACATCAACATCAACATCAACATCAACATCAACATCAA
>NW_019397499.1:36262-62827 GCF_000591075.1 Eurytemora carolleeae | reverse complement strand
AAATCAGCAAAATTATATTGAAACCTTTCTTAGAAACGATTGTAGAGGTATCTTTATGTCTATTTAGTAAACAACATAAACAAGGAGTAAATAAACTTCTTTCAGGGGAAATAAATTACCTCGAGTTCAGTGCGCTAGCTGTAGTTGCGCGCCGGTCGATTCCTGGGCGCACACTTGAGACTGTATAACGGTTTAACGCGGGGCGCGTAGTTGTAGTTGTTGTGTTAAGACGACCTCCTTAACAAGATTTTAGATCACCAAGTTAGTCAGGGGTATCTTAAAAAATCTCCCATCTTTTTTTAAAAATATTTTTTTCCAATAAGAAATATATGCATGGCATGCGGAAGGCACAGAAATTTTTTCCCACTAAATTGGGAAAAATAAATGATTTAAAAGGGAAAATAAATGATTCATAAGAGAAAATAAATGATTCAAAAGGGAAAATAAATGATTTTAAAGGGAAAATGAATTATTCAAAAGGGAAAATAAATGATTTAAAAGGGAAAATAAATGATTTTAAAGGGAAAATAAATGATTTTTAAGGGAAGAAAATGAGTTTCCGAGTAGAAAAAGTATGAAGAAACTTTCTGTTTGATTTCCAACTTTTAATTACCCCCCACCCTCCACAAAAAAAATCATCAAACTTAAATTTGAAAAATAAAGACTGCTACCGTGTTTTACGCGTATTTTTGTATGCAACCGGAGCGAATTTCATGATTAATTAATAATCCCTCAGTACAGCCATTGATTAAAACGCTTAAACGATTTTGTAAACTCGGAAACAAATAAAATAAACTTGAAATATTGAAGGAAACATTTTATTTCCGGTGAAATACGCGGGAAAATCGGGATTATAAATAATGACTCGATGAAAGGGTATCTTTATCAGATCTTATCAGGCTTTGTCCAAGATCCAACACTGGTAGTAACTTTACTAAATCAAGAAATAAACAAGGCTTTAAAACTTGCAATTGTATGTTTTTTTTAATGTAGCCTTTAGTTGCCTTTAGTCTTGTGTCAACTGCTGGGGGGAGGGGAGCTGTTTTAACGTGTTATTATATCGAGCCAGGGAAAATAGGAAAAACAAAATAAGCGGCTTCGCAATAGATTGAAATAAATTGCAAGTTTTATTTAGGAAAAATTGTAATGCATTCTTATTTTACCTCTGGTTGTCGATTTGTCCGCAAGGTTCATGGTAGACTTGCTCTTTGCCCTCGTCAGATTGGACAGTCCCATCTACAACATCAGGTTAATTAAAGGGATTGTCCCATCTACAACATCAGGTTAATTTAAGGGATTGTCCCATCTACAACATGAGGTTAATTAAAGGGATTGTCCAATCTACATCAGGTTAATTAAAGGGATTGTCCAATCTACAACACCAGGTTAATTAAAGGGATTGTCCCATCTACAACATCAGGTTAATTAAAGGGATTGTCCCATCTACAACAGTTAGTCATACAACATCAGGTTAATTAAAGGGATTGTCCCATCTACAACATCAGGTTAATTAAAGGGATTGTCCCATCTACAACATCCGGTTAATTAAAGGGATTGTCAGCGTAATTTCAAATCACCCTCTAAGCGATGTAAATTGGGTATCGCTATCTGTGCATGGAGAGTCACTTAAAATTACGCGTAGTCCCTTTAAATGATAATTGCGAGTTTATTTAATAATTAATTAATTTATTTATTTATCCGAGGAAGATGGGAATGGGAAGGGGGGGCGGATTTTTTGTTGTAAACAAGTTTGTCCCTTATTGAGATACTACAGAAGACTTTCCCCTCTTTATTATCATAATATAAGATAAGGGAAGGATTTAAAACCCCCCGGTCTTAGAAATCCCAGACATCCATCGGGGCTAATTTCCCCAATACAGCGATTTAAGACAAAACCTGAAATATTTTAAAATGGAGGCAGATACTTTCGAAATAAAGAAAGATTTTTTAAAAGATAATAAAATGTCTAAAATCTCTCATAAAATGATTTTAATAAGAACAAACAAAAAAAATTCTTTCAAAGCAAAAGAACCAGAAGCCAGTTGTGGGGGGAGGCTACGATGATAGTTGAGTTAGCGATTTGAAAGCATCAGAGAACAAAGTTAAACCCGGCGGTGTGATAATTTGTCGGAAGTTTCTTAATTATTCCCGACATCTGTTAATGGTCGAGCCTTACTTTAGTATCAAATCGAAGCCACCTTTGTCATAGGAATAATTTACTTAATTATTTTCAGGGCGGCCTCAGAAAAACATAAAAACTGGTTTCTCTGATAGAAAAGCCGGTTTCCTAAAATATCTAATCCAGTTTTTTTCCGATACCTTAGGTTCTGGAAGTCCCATCTTCCGTTTCTTGTCTGCTACGCCAGTTTCAAGTTCAATTGATTTAGGCCTAATAAAAAATATTATATAATTTTTGTAATCGTTCTTGGCATGAAAAATGCATTTATATTTGACTCACAAATTTTTTTGCGTGAACAAATTTCAACAGCATTTTGCGAATATTTTCCTTCAAGATGTAATCATGCAAAAATTCGCTATTTTTTTATTTTGAATATATGTAAGGTCCCAAATAATCCACAAAGGTCTCATTAACCTGCAGAATTAAGGTTTAAGCACAGTTATTAACATTTTTAAAAATAAAAACTTTCAAGAAAATAATTTGTAGATTTTATGTTTACATAAAGCGCAAATACCCCCCCCCTCTCACCTAAAAAAAACATTTTTTGGTTAAGTAACTTAGGAATGCTAGCACAAACCAAAAAAAAATTCTCGACGAAATATATGATTATTAAAAAAGGGCAAAACAGCTATCTTATTTTTATTTTTCATCCGTTGATTACTTATTACTACAAAATTTATTTTTTCCTCTTGATGATTATCAAGGGGGGGGGGGTGATTAGTCTGTAAACTTTACTCCCATGATACTGACCGAGGTCTCTTGGTGAGTTCGCCTGGTGTGATCAGCCTGCTAGGCTGTAGAACCTTCAAGGAGGTCCCAGCACCGGATTTCTCCGCCATAGTTGACACGGATTCACTCGCAGTTGGTCGGAAAACTGAAAATTGAAAACTTAACAATTTTTTTATCTTGTTGTTATTATATTGATCTATTCTTGGTAATGCGAGACATCAAAAGAATGAAAAAAAAATCACAGGCGGTTTTTGCATGTAAAATAATTTTTTTATCTTGTTTTTATATATATATATATTTTAAATGCCTTTCGTAACTGCTAAAACCGTAAACCAACTTATGTAACAAAATTTAAAAAGGTTATCAAACAACAGCCGGTGATATTAACGAATTGTAGCACCACAATATGAGGGTGTTAGGTACTTTCCAAAGGCATTTTACCAAGGGCAGCTTCCCAAGTGGCAACTTCCCACATGTGCAATTTCCCAAGTGGCAACTTCCCCATAAAGGAAAAACGGCATTTTTCCCCAAGGAGGAAGTATTAAAAAATTCGTTCAGTCTCTCTCAGTTAGTAAGGCAAGTACATGTTGGTGGCCTATACCCTTACTTCAAAGGGTGAACACTGAACATGTATTAAACGATCTTTATTATTATTTATGGTTAGGTTAAGCCTTCTGAGGCTAGGAAGGGCTAAGGGGCCGAGCACTGCAGCTATTACTT
Source organism: Eurytemora carolleeae (assembly GCF_000591075.1). Classification (NCBI taxonomy): domain Eukaryota; kingdom Metazoa; phylum Arthropoda; class Copepoda; order Calanoida; family Temoridae; genus Eurytemora; species Eurytemora carolleeae. The sequence goes on along the minus strand of NW_019397499.1, from coordinate 59,199 downwards.
GTTTTAAAGAAAATATTGTAAATTATTTAAGCAATTATAGTAAATTATTTATGAAAATATAGTAAATTATTTATGAAAATATAGTAAAATTATTTAAGAAAAATATAGTACATTATTAAAGGTTAGGTTAGGCGTCTGAGGCTAAAATGGGGGGCCGAACGCAGAGGCTATGGACTAGAGGGCCGAGCGCAGCGACTAGGAATTGGCTATGGGACCGAGTGTTGCGGCTAGGAAGGGATAAGGGCCGAGCGCTGCGGCTATTACTTCTTTTGAAGAAAAAGGCCTTTGGGAAAGTACCTAACATCAATATAAGTAAGTAGGACATTGACAAACAGGACCGAACGCTGCGGTCCTTTCTATACGGTTTAGATAAGTGTAATTTCTTAGTATACGATTTTTGGACCCAACCCCCTCTCCTATCAATTCTGTACATGGATCTCGTAAGTAACTCATGGATATAATTGGTCATGTGGCCGCAGCGCCCGCCCCCTAGTCTGTCCTAGCCGCAGCGCTCGGCCCTAAAAAGTTTCTTGAACTAACCAAACCCAAATAATACAAAAATCATTAAAATTTTGATGAAAATCAGTGGTCATGTTCAAAATTTTTAGGAAAGGGCGGAGAGGGAGGGGGGTCCAAAAATCGTATCATAGGACGGACACATGATAAGAATTTAGAAAGATTCCGGGTCCTTCCTAGTATACGATTTTTGAGCCCCTCCCCCCTCCTGTCAATTCTGTACATAAGCACTTAATTTTCAACAAAATTAGTATATATTAAGGGAATTAGGTAAAGGCACTTTCTGGGCCGAGCGCTGCGGCTAGGACAGGCTAGGGGGCCGAGCGACGCGGATATGACAGGCTAGNATATAATGATATAATATTATAGTGCGGGGTTCAAAAATCGTTCTCTAGGCATTTACCCGTTTTGTTACTTACATGAAAGAAATACTTTGTCTACGTCAGAAAGAAGAGGAGAAAACGTGCGTTTAGATGCCAGAACTAATCAGCATTTCCCTGCAAAATAAACTTTAAAAAAAGTCAAAACGGTTAAAATACGAAAAGAAAATAATTAAATATACACTATCACCAACTCCCCTCACTTTAAGGTCCTGCAAACTCCAAGATGTATAATATGATTGCGTTGCCAACCCCCAGAAAAGATAATTCCAAATTTCTGTCTTGAAATTCCCCATTTGTTTAAACACTAAATACACAGTAATAAAAGTGCGGGGTCTGTCCTAAACTTTTAACAAAGCCCTTGAATCAAACAATTTCAATATTTAAAGAACTGTTTTGGGGAAAACGGTCTTGTCAATAATTAATCTGAATTAGATTTGGATTATATCATGATTTATATCATTGAAAACTAATTCATGACAAAAATGTTATACATTTTAGATAATTTCATTTTTAAACACAAGTTTAACACGCAGAATACCCCAATTAATATTGGATTAGAAATTCCCCAGATTTAAAATTAAGAAACATTGATTGATTGATTGATTGATAAACGTTTATTTCTTCACACCTTGTGACTGGTGTCTTAAATCATTTAAGAAACATTCACCGGGATGGTAGCACAGCACACGAACTGTAAAATTTACGCGCCCAAATTTCATGCTTATACATCTATCTCCCGTTGGACATTGGTTAACACAACTTCGATAATCCGGTTATAAGAAATTCCTGCGATGTGATTCGTCGAATGTTGCCGCGCCAATAATATTTGAATTATTCTTTTGACGTTTCTAAACTGTAAGACGACAATTTAAGAAAATTAAAAGACGACATTCTATTCAGTCGTTTTTCCTAAATATTTTCTGAGCTGAAAACTTTAGAATGGGATATCCTTAATTCTGATCGGTTAATTAATCTGGAGATAAATAGAAAGAGGAGAAGGAGAACAAGCATTATTTAATCTGGAGGTTAAGAAAAATAGAAGATAAAGCATTGATCTCGATATCCACCATTCTAAAGGTTTCAGCATTGTTCTTTTAAAGAAAATTAAATGATATTTTTTGCTTCGGAAGCATTAAATAAAAAATTTACTCCGGAAAAAATTGGTTCGTCGAGGAAAGAACCCGATCACAAAATAAAAATGTAGAAAATTACTTTTATGTCGCATCAACGAGACAAATTTAATCCGAACTATTTGTTATTCTGATACATATTTATGAGGATATGATCAACTGGCAAATTATCAGATTCTTACCATAATTTTTTTTTAAATTTTAAAAGGCATAGTTTCGATGATGTAGCACCAGCTGTTCTAAAGTGTACACTTCTTCTACAGTTTACAGACCGTTCCGTTCAAAACATTGAAATATTAAAATTGTATACTTTTATAACATAATAAAGCTGTGATAACGCAACATGGACATTCAAGAATTTTTTCATTCTTGCAAGAAGGGAGACATTACCAGAGTAAAGTAAGTTACACAGCATTTTCGGTAATTAATTTACAAACTTTCAACATGATGATGTAACAATAAATAAATACAGAATTATAAATATACAGTTTAATTTTTTTTGTGTATTTCGCAGAAGTTATTTTCAGGGTTTTAATTGCTAAATTTTTGTTTGAAAAATATTATAAAAAGGATGATTGAAATTGCCTTTTAACTTCTTAATTTTTATTTTTTCCCTACATCATATAAAACCATTTCATATATGAGACCTTCTCCCCTATCTGTTGGGGGGGGGGGGGCGGGCACGTTTATTTACTTTTTACACAAATAAAGGTCCAAAAGGACCTTTTTACAAAAAATATTTGTTTCACTGTTCCCTTCACTTTATATCCAGGTATCTCTGCGAGGAGAAGGATATTGATGTAAATCTACGGGATAAGTGGGATTCAACACCCTTGTACTACGCCTGCTTGTGTGGACACCACCATATTGTAGAGTATCTTCTTCATAGGTTGGTCAATTCAATATGAGGTCTTAAAGAGTTTTTAAAGGGACTGTACGCGTAATTTTAAATGACCCTTCATGCAAAGGTATATGTACAGTGATAACCAGAAAACTGTAGAATAGGAAGACGCCATTAAAACAGCACTGACGTTTATTTGATGTTGTTACAAAACACATAGCTGTACTAATAAGTTCTTACATCACTTATTAACTTAAATGGGTCTGTTAACATTGCACAATGCATCAAGTTTCTGGTTATCACTATAACAATGCCCGATTTACAACGGAACCCTTGAAATATTAATCTGATCAAAAATGAGAATGATAACATCGTTTTTCTGACTGGAAAAGTGAAATATATCTGTGAATTTCTACATTGTTTCTTATGAATAAAAAAGATTCAAGTAACAAAAGAAAATAAACAGTTTAAATAAACAAAAGAAAATAAACAGTTTAAATAAACAAGAGAAAATAAGCAGTTAAAGTAAACAAAAACATGGAAATCTAATTCATATTTAATCAGAAGGTTTCAAGAGTACCGTTGTAAATCGGACGTTGCCATCTTTGCATGGAGGGTCACTTGAAATTACGTTTTGTGTTCCTTTTCTAATTGGGATGAAGNTTGCTTCGGCGCAATTTCCATGAGATTGTTCTCCCAATTAAAATCTTGCTTTACATTGTACAATGTACATTGTACATAAACTGTACATACACTGTTCAGTGTACATGCACTAGTCATTACATGTATAGGGGAGCAATGTGTGATGCAAATACGTTCGATGGAGAACGTTGTGTGTACGGAGCACTTACAAATCAAATAAGGTGAGTTTAAAGGGAAAGATTTTGAATTGTTAATGGTGGGGGGGGGATTATAATGTTTTATACTTTAGCTTCGTTAATATCTGAAAGGTTCAAATACCTTTTTCTTCTTCGAAGATGAATTTCCGCGTTTTAACATTTTCGATCTTATTTTTTTACAGCTCTTTAAAAGTTTTAAAATTCGTCCCTGATTAGTCTGGTAGTTCTTAGATAGCCTATGTACTCCATGCACACTACGTACATCCTTTTTACACTATTAAGCCTTTGTACACTATGAAGCCTACGTATAGATGTATTTATCATGTACAGCGAGATCCATTAAACTGTAAAGAGGAAAGACGACATTTTAGCAATATTCTGTGTTTTTGAAAGTGTTATAAAGCAGTTTTTTTAGTAGCTTGAAATCAACAATTTTTGAAGTGGAATGCACTGCATACTTTTTGAGTTTCATATTTAAAATTCAAACTTGAATCTAAAAGTCCATCTTACATATTCTATAGTTTTATGGGTTTCACTGCACATTTTGAACCCAAGTTACACTATGTACATTATGTACAGGAAGCTATTGCTGGAGCACCGAATGTTAACCTCGAGTACCATGCGAAGAGAACCGTACACCGAGTTTCTGAGAAGGTGAAAATATTTACAAATTACAGGGTGACCCAAAAATTAGTGCGATAAGTTAAAAACATCCTTATATTATTATTATTATGTAGGGTCACATAGTATAACATTTTCTATGCATGGAGAGTGGAGATAACATCTAGTTATTTCTAGATTATTCGAAGATGAAACATATAATGATATAACATTATAGTTCATGGAGATAACATCTAGTTTATATCTAGATTATTTGAAGATTAAACATATAATGATATAAAATTCTCTATTCATGGAGTTAACATCTAGTTTATTTCTAGATTATTTGAAGATGAAACATATAATGATATAATATTCTCTATTCATGGAGTTAACATCTAGTTTATTTCTAGATTATTTGAAGATGAAACATATAATGATATAATATTATATTTTATGGAGATAACATCTTGTTTATTTCTAGATTATTTGCAAGTACAACCTATAATGGTATAAAATTATATATTTCATGGAGATATTATCTAGTTTATTTCTAGATTATTTGAATATGAAACATATAATGATATGATATTATATTTTATGGAGATAAAATCTAGTTAATTTCTAGATTATTTAAAGATGAAACATATAATGATATAATATTATATTTTATGGAGATAACATCTAGTTAATTTCTAGATTATTTGAAGATGAAGCATATAATGATATAAAATTATATATTTCATGGAGATAACATCTAGTTATTTCTAGATTATTTGAAGATGAAACATATTATGATGTAAAATTATATATTTCATGGAGATAACATCTAGTTTATTTCTAGATTATTTGAAGATGAAGCACATGATGATATACTATTATATTTTATGGAGATAACATCTAGTTTATTTCTAGATTATTTGAAGATGAAACATATAATGATATAAAATTATATATTTTATGGAGATAACATCTAGTTATTTCTAGATTATTTGAAGATGAAACATAAAATTATATAAAATTATATATTTCATGGAGATAACATCTAATTATTTCTAGATTATTTGAAGATGAATTATATAACGATATAATATTATATTTTATGGAGATAACATATAGTTTATTTCTAAATTATTTGAAGATGAAACATATAATGATATAACATTATTTTTCATGGAGATAACATCTAGTTTATTTCTAGATTATTTGAAGATGAAACATATAATGATATAACATTCTCTATTCATGGAGTTAAAATCTCTGCGCACAGGTAAAACACTAAAAGCAGGAAGATTTTTTCAGAATAATTTTATTTGAAAATCTGTTTAACTTTGTGACGAAACATTTGATTAATTTAAAGATACAGGGTTACACACAAAGAATGAGACTCCAGAGACGACTTTACTGAATTTTGTTTAGTCCCTTTTTTTTTGCAAAAATCGTTCCCAATATGTTTTCTCTGCCAAATCATTTATTGCACAATTATGAATTGTATATCAATGTTTTAGAAAACTGAATATTTTCAATTGTGAGTTCTCTACAAAACTGATATGCGAATTTCTGTTTCAGAAAAACATACAGGAATTATAAAAAAAAACACTTTAACCATAGAAAAACGACAATATCTTACACATAATTAATCGGATAAAGGTTTCAAGGGTACCGGGTATTGCCGTCTTAGCATTAAGGGTCACTTGAAATTACGCTTACAGTCCCTTTAAACAAACCTTTGATTGTTTTGTTTAGATGTATTCTCTCAACCCGGTCACATTTCTTCACTCAACAATTAGAAACCAGGTACAGCCAACATTTTAATTCAGTCTTTCTAAGAAAGTCACCGGAAAAAGTTTCTGGAACAAAACTTTGGTAAAATAGTCCCAATTTGTTCTAAGACAAAATGTCACTGGAAATAATGTCCTGAATTTTTATTTCCTGGGACTTTTTTCCTTTAATTACTATGGGGGCTGCCAATGAAGTCTTAGAAAATAAGATCACAGGAAATAAATTCCTGAAGAAAATATATCCGAAGAAAAAGACAACAAAAAAAGTCCCTAAGTCTTGTGAAAATGAGATCAATTCTCGTAAAAAATACGTTTTTTTCTATACATGATTTTTTTAATGTAGCCATGGGTGTTTTTAATATCAATTAAATCTTTATTTGGGAGAATTTCTGCGAGTCAGCCTAATTGTATCTTATGTCTTATGTCTTATTGGTGTTTTTTATATCAATTGCTCCTTTTTTCATTGTTAAAAACATCTTTTGTCACCATGCATTTTCTACTAAAACAGGATTTTTTTTCCGGGAACGTTTTTGTATAAAATCAGACTTCCGGAACCAGAAAATAAAGTCTAAAAATGGTAGGACTTTATTTCAGAGACTTTTTTCCAGAGGACTTTTTTAGTGCCAAAATTTAGGACTTTATTACTAAAAACTTTTTTCAGAGAACTTATTTAGCGGTGACTTAGAATTGCAATTTAGGGCTATTTTTAAGAAACATATAAATTGTACTTTAGTGTGGGAAAAAGCATAAAACAGGCACAGTAAGAAAACTCCGGTTCATTTCAACTTTAAGTACAGGGTGTCCCAAAAAACATGGGAATTCAGTGACGAATTCGATATCGTCTTTGTTCTGAATTAGCATTGTAATACCTAATTTCAAAAGCCATAATATTATGTCTGCTAGAGATTATTTTATGAAAAGGGTAAAAGACTGCAAAGATGTGTCTATAATGTCTCTGCAAGATGAACAGTGATGACGGACAAGTTTACTCTGTTTGTATACTGCAATTTTCTTGTTTTACTAAGTACAACCCTATGCAGTCAAAACATAAACAAACAAAACGTAAACATAGCAGACGAAACTCTTACAGATTACAGCTTTCTCAGTAGGTATCACTATACTAAATCAAAGAATTATTTGAAAAGACGATATCGAATTCGTCACTGAATTCCCATGTTTATTGGGACACCCTGTAGCCAGAGCAAGCAGTACAGTACAAATTAAGACTTAATGTATATAAGACAAAACGGGATAGTACGCAAAAAGTCCCCTCTTGTTAAATTCATGAAATTCATACAGGGAAACCCATTAAACTGGAAAAGGACGATGATATTAATCATTGAATTTTTGATGCGGTTTTAAAATGCAAATAGTTTAACCAGCAGCTTAGAAATCATTCAATAAAGTAGAATAGGTCTGTGAGCACTGCACATTTTCTGTGTTTCACTAAACTATCTAAAGTCATAACTTGAGTCTTACAGTCGTCTTCCTATTCCACAGTCTCACTGTCTGTTACTGTTAATATGTAAGGCCTGGATTTTTTTTTGATTTTGAGTGAGTTTAGAAATAAACTGTAAAAACTCATTTTTCCTTTCTTTTGAATCTGTTGAAAAAAATGACCCCCTGAAAAGCTGCTAGCATGCACAGATTTAAACTATCTTTTGATTTCCAAATATCTTTGTATTTCCAAGTTTTTTAAACTTTTTTTAATTTGTTTAGATGGAAAACCAAGAAAAATGTAATCCTGAACAAGAAGGAAATATCTCCACTTGCATTTAGATATATCCTGGAGTGGATGTACACTGGACAGGTGAAATCAGGAATCAACATGTTCCCTTGTACACTGTACTGCCAACTAATCTATTTATCACAGTGTACTAGACTTTTAAAAAGTTTAATATGTCTCAAATGAATCCTAAAGAAGTTTTCCACAACACTGCATACTCAGTTCAACTACCTTACATAGCCGGTCACTCCCTTTAAACAAGTAGCACACTTTTTGTTTCTGATAGTTGTGAGTTTTAAAAGACACTTTTTGTGATTTTAATTTACGAAATGTAAACCAATTCGTTGATATTTGTATTTAAAGCAAAATTATCTTATGTTCGGAATTTCTTAAGCTTAGGAAGAGGACATCTCTATACTGGTATAAAAACAACTGTTGTTCAATAATCAAGGTTTCATTCATGTTCATTGAAACTTCTTTAAATTTTTAGTTATAGTTTTGTGAAAATTAATAAAATTATACTGGAAACATTAAATTAGAATAAAACTAAAATTTGATACTGCGTGCACATATAAATATATATTTTGTATTCAATTCACATTTTTATTAAACAAAGAAAAGTATAGTTTAACCCAGAACATAGGAGACAGTGTAAAAATTGATAAAATGTCGTCTTGACAATTTTTCAATGGATTTATTCAATTATACCTAAATCTCAGTAATTGTTAAAATAAATAAATAGCCATAAAGTATGCGAGAACAGTTTTAAAGCGCTCCATATAATTATTTAATTTAAAAAATAGATATCTGCAGAATTTCATTATTTTAGGTTAAGAAAACGACATTTAATAAATTTGTTTGTCTCGAAGTTTTGGGTTAAACTGCACTATCCATTGTCTTTCATGCATTGAACCAATCTTCAGTAGTAAATCTTTGATAAGTATGTAAATATATATATACATACATATATATATACATACTTATATATATATATATATATATTTGATAGTAACAAGTAAACGAGGAGCACAGATTACTAGTCTCTATATACACTCCCCTCAAAGCCAATGGGATCTTCAGCAGGACATGGGAGTCCTTGCTCAACAAGCACTCCCGTTAGAATTTAGGTAAACATGTACTCCCATTAGAGGTAAACAAGTACTTCTATTAGAGTTTAGGTAAATAAGTACTCCTATCAGAGTTTAGGTAAACAAGTACTCCCATTAGATTTTAGGTAAACAAGCACTCCCATTAGAGTTTATGTAAACAAGTACTCCTATTAGAGTTTAGTTAAACAAGTACTCCTATCGAGTTTAGTTAAACAAGTACTCCCATAAGAGTTTAGGTAAACAAGTACTCACATTAGAGTTTGGGTGAACAAGTACTCCTACAAGAGTTTAGGTAAACCTCTCAATTATAAGTTTAGGTAAATAAGTACTCCCAGAGTTTAGTAGATGAGGTAAACAAGTACTCCCATTATAGAGTTTAGGTAAACAATAAACCATTTTAAAGATAAATTATTAACGATTTTTCAACATCGTATTTAACCTTTAAAAGTCGATGAAGTATAACAAGTTGAATAAATTAAAAAGTTCTGTATTACTTTTTAATTTCAAAAGATATTAAAAAGCACATTTTTATTTTCATTGTTTTGATTTCTTTTTGAGTGTAACATTAGTAAAGGAATTGAGTCTTTGCCACAAATTCAGTTTTTGTAAAACCAATATCTTTGCAGCCTTATGATGTAAACCTTTGATATTTCAAACTTACATTATTTGATCTAATATCATTCATAGTTTGAAATATTAAAGGTCTACGACACCGGGCTGCAACGATATTGAAATTAGAAAATCAGAGTTTGTTGCAAAAACTCAATTCCTTTGGCTTAGGTTCACGCAACCACATCATTGCTGCGTAAATCAAAGAAGATATTATAAAATTCAAAATGGCGAATTATTTAGATCATGGAATGGCGGTGATGAGCTTCCTTGTTTACCACGCGTAGAACATCAATATGTTGATGTCTTTTTTCAGGTAATTGTACAGGGTAAACTACAAGTGATGAGATTTAGAGCTAGAAATTTAAAGGAGGAGTTTATAGTTTAACGAAACTTCAGAGTTTTCTTTTTGGGGTCTTCACATTTTGTAGATAAAACTTAACAAAATATTGAGATATCTACAAAATTGTGTTAGCCATTAGTGAAACCCGGTTTCCGATACTGAGTTTCATAAAGATGTCTTAAGATTTGGGCTCAGAAACTCAGAAACGAAGAAGCTAAGAAACTAAGAAACTAAGAAACTAAGAAACTAAGAAACTAAGAAACTAAGAAACTAAGAAACTAAGAAACTAAAAAACTAAAAAACTAAAAAACTAAGAAACTAAGAAACGACTGTACGGAATTAATGCCACACAGTTTCAGCCTGTTTTTATAAAAAGTCTCATCAATTTTAAAGAGACAGTCAACTTTAAAGAGTCGCACCGTCTTGGGCTTAGATTTTACCGCTCTAACTCACTTTTGCTTTTCTGTTGCCCTTTACATTTTACATTTAAGCACTGCAAAGCATTTGTTGTCAGCGTTGGTTTTTAAGAAGTAATTAGCAAAATTCCCATCGGTTTTTACTATAGAGCTTGGGTTATATTGATGGCTCTCTGCACAACTTAAAACTTGTTTCTTTCCTTGTCAAATCACCTAACAAGCCACTTCAAGAAAACGTAAATAACCTTGGATTCAGCATATTTTAAGATATTTTATGTCGTCTTAAAAGTCTTATTTTTGTATATAACCCTATAGAATGTTTTTTAACAAAGGGGAGGGGGCAATGTCATTATTCAAGGTGATCAATTCCTGTGTAGCATAATTCAATTTTTCTGAAGAAAAAAAGTACATTTATTCCCATATATAAAGTATTAATTGTTTGTATATCCGATTGCAACGAACGAACTCATTGACCGATTAAATACTATAATTTTAATTGGCAGAAATTAAACTTGGAATCGTCATATTTGAATATTGAATCATATATAATCCTTTGTGGGTAACCCTGTATTGTTAGATTGTTTCTTTGATGTATCCGCAAGATTTTGGCTTCCTGGATCCGGAATATCAACCAAAAACTGCAACTAAAAAAACTTGTTTACTCTCAAATCCCAAATCTGAACTATTGAAAAAAGAGATATTATAAAAATTTCCTGATTTCTGAATTCATCAAGTTTTAGAATAAAAAGAATAGAAAGTTTTTTGAAAATTCTGCTTTGTTAAAATAAATTCCGTAGATCTTAAAGCAATGACCTGGATCCGGATCCTGATTCATTTTGTTTCCAGTGAGGATCCAGGATTCAGGATCCGGATCCGCATCAAACTTAATCCGGATCCTTATCACTGTAAATTGTAGGTGAACGAGTTTAAGTTCTATGCACACAAACCTATTCTGTTCGCTAGATCAGAATATTTTAGGGCATTAGTAGAGGTAAAAATTATTAATATTATACTAAATAATAAAACAAGACATTCCTATATATGTTCCTAATTATTATTATTATTATTATTATTATTATTATTATTATTATTATTATTATTACAATTACTATTATTATTATAATTATTATTATCATTTTTTAATCTTATTTTTAACTGAATGTTGAGGTTATATATGTACCTGCACGTGCCAGAAAAGAATTTAGAAAAAAATCTGTATGTTTAAATCTACGCGTTTTAAAGACGCAGAATACCAAGAATAAAAGAAACAAAAAATAAGATTTTAAAGTGACTGTTCATTAATTTCATGACGATCTTCAAAACTTGATGATTAATTAGAATTATCAAAAATAAAATGTATTTAAGGCAAAATTGCAGCAGGACAAAGCTTATCAAATCTTCCAACATAATGCGCAGTCCTTTAAAAACTATTATTTTCAGGAGAAAGTACTGAAACTGAGAACAAGGAGAATGAAAAGGGATTTTCAGGTTAAACTAAACTTTTTAAAATGTGCGATGAACCATAATTTTTCTTTGAATTATTTCATTTTAATTCTAAAGTTTTTATCATCTTTCAGAACCCACATTATGCTTTCTTAATTCAAAACCATACAATACAATAAGTGAATTCTTCAAACTTCCATTTTAAAAATGTTAATTATTCTAAACTGAAAATCTTTATTTCTGTAAATAAAATTTTCATGTACAGTACTTTACTTATACTGTAGTGTATTTTACTGAATAAAACCATACTGTACTGTACTGTACTGTACTGTACTGTAATGTACTGTACTGTACTCTGTGCAGGTGTTGTAGAGAATGTACCGGAAACAGGAACGGGAAATATAGATCTTGAAATAGAAACAAACTCCGTGGATTCTTCAGGATCCAGGTATGTTCTCTGTACATTCTACACAGATTCAAAATTTCAGTTACAGTTGAATCCATAAAAATGGGGAATAGGAAGACGACTTTTAAACTCTTAGAAGTTATTATCTGAAATAGTCAGATAGCAATCAGTTGTGTAGGTACAGTGTATACACAATCCCATTTCAAATATATTACATTGAGATTCAAACTAAAAAAAATCTTTGTCTTGATTATCGACACTTTGTACCCATAAGGTTACTTCAATGTCATCGTCTTCCAATTCAGTTTTTCGGTTCTTGAAAAGGGAATCTTTTCTTGCTGGGACGTGTTTTAAAAAATGTGGAAATTTTTTGTCGGGTTTTATGTTGTCTTTAACCTACGCGGCATTCATCCGGATATTTAATAAACCTTCATCTTGTTTTTCAACAAAATTTTAAACTAAAGTTTATGGTTTCTCCGTAATTTTTAAAAGATACAAAGCGACTTTACACCACAATTTAAATTTTTAAGATAAGATCATGTTTTAAGTTGCACGTCCTATTAACAACGGAACCTAGACATGTTGAATATTTATCTGAGTAACAACGAGGAAGATGTTGGTGTCTAAAAAGTGTTCAATTCTGTTTTTTTCATAAGCGTAAATGCGTAAGTCACTTAAAATTAAAAACGACATTTAAAAATGATCACTATGGATATCTTATTCATCATTGATAAGACTAAGGTTTAAAGGGTTACTGTTGAGAATCGGACAAACCGCTATAACAAATAAAGGAGCACTTAAATTACGTCACCAGAGCCCGCGAAATTATTTACGGCTTGAGCTTTGGGATTCAAGCTGCATCTTATTTTCCACAGAGTTGAGTTCAAATAACCGGTTTAATATTCTATTTGGCGGATTTTCACGATTTGAATTGGCGCATTCAGGGTTTTGATGAGAACAAGTCTCTGCACTAAAATCAATCATCGGTTTTATTTTCGTTGGGCATAACTCCTAAGTCGAGTCTAAGATCTTGCTCTCGCAGCTGTCAATCACGTGACACAAGCTGTCGTCAGAGTTGGGTCTAAGATCGGGTCTTAAAGTCGGGTTTAAGGAATTACGGCTCGAGCCGAAGTTTTTAAATCGCGGGCTCAGTCCCTTTAACTCCCAATTTATACTCCATGTACAATATGTTTATCTAAGAATTAAATTTTTTAGATCTAAAAAATTTTAATTACAAATTTAATATTGACACTGCCTGCATGAAGAACCATACAGAGCCCTAGAAAAGTTTATTGCATTTTCTTATCAGAACTTTATGAAATATATCAAATAAATCTAATATACAAATAATTCAGTATTTCAAATCAGAACTTTATGAAATATATCAAATAATCCTAATATACAAATAATTCAGTATTTCAAATCAGAACTTTATGAAATATATCAAATAAATCTAATATACAAATAATTCAGTATTTCAAATGTTCGAAAAGAAACTTGTTCTGAATTCTGATTTAATCCTAAAAGGAAATGTAAAATATGTTATTTTTCAGGTTCAAACTTCTTTTCAAAACAAAATGTGAAAAGAAAATTTGACAAGAAAACATTTCCCCCTTTATAAGGTGTACTTTCTACAGTGTGTCCCACTAAATATAATAAATGATGATCATTTTATAAACATATGGAGTCACATTAAAAAACTTATTAGATTTTAACTTTTAAATTTATTTAAAAGTCTGTAAGTTTTAATTCTGTAAAAGATTTTTTCACATTTTTCTTGAAGTTTAATATTAGAAATAATACTGTTCTAAATGTACAAAGAGATCTAGACAGCTCCGAAAAAGAGGAATCATTTTTAAGACCGGGTCGACTTTACAACGCGCCGTGGCCTTTAGTTTTTCCTAACTAACTCACTTATACTTTTCTTTAGAACTAAACATGTGTACATTATAGAGCTACATAAACCTGTTTTTATCCTTAGTATTAAATAATTAGAAAAATGTTCATTGATCCTAAGTTGTTTTAAAACTTTTTAAAATGATTCATGAATATTTAATTTCATCCACTAGGTTTCGAGAGTCTAAATCGGCAGAAGTTGGGCAAGATACTAGGAAACAAAATCAAATTTTATAAAATTTACTTCTAAATTTTTCACTTGAATTTTTTTTCTTGTGAAACGAATATAATTTGAAATTGTTTGTATGAAAGAGTGTGCTGGAGAATTTCTTATATTGCAAAAATATGTAATTTTACTTTGACGATATAACGACAAGTAAAGTAAAATTCTTATGTTTTCTCTAAACTTAGGTTCATTCGAACATTTCCGGCAATAACTTTTTAGAAGAAATTCAGACATTTCTTAAAGAAATTCTAAAATGTGTTATACAAACATGCCTTCTGAGATTTTTCAAAGAATTTCATAATATTAAGGAATTAAGTATTTACTAAACACTCAGATTTTCTAATCCCTATATCTTTGCAATCCAATGTGGTAGACCTCAGATATTTCAAACTATAAATTCTGTTAGATCAAATAAACTAAGCTTGAAATATCAAAGGTTTACACCATGAGGTTGCAAAGATATAGGAATCATAAAATTTTAGTTTGTGGCATTGTGTCAAAGACTTAATTCCTAAAATGACTCTTTTTCTATTAACCTATTCTTTAGATGTTAGTTATGTTGGATCCAATTTATCAAAATGTTATGAAATTTCATCATAAAAAATTTGTCTTTAAATTTAATGTTTGAATGTTTATTAGTGAGAGTAGTGAGAGACAGGAGGCAAATTTATCCTTCAAGGAAAGATTAAAACTTAGGTTTCAAAAGTTTCGAGAAACTAATCCTATTTTCTCATCATCCACTAGGTATCATTATTATTAACATTATTATCATCATTATTATAATTATTATTATAATTATTTATGTTTCAAATGACTATTATGACATTAATTAATACTATTATTGTTATTAATACTTTAATCAGTATTATTATTATATTTTCATTATCGTTGTTAGTATTTAAAAACGGATGCTTTGTGAGTAAATGTGCATTCTTTATTCAAATCGTTTTCATAATATTTCATAATATGATTAATATATGTATATAATATGATTAATATGATTAATATATGCATATAATATGATTAAGATGATTTTTATGATTAATATGATTTTATGATTAATATGATTAATATAATTAATATGATTAATATGATTAATATGAATAATATGATTAATATGATTAATATAATTAATATAATTAATTTGATTAATATGATTAACATAATTAATTTGATTAGTATGATTAGTGTGATTTATATAATTAATTTGATTAATATGATTAATATGATTAATATGATTAATTTGATTAAAAGGATCAAAATAATTCATATGATTAATATGATTAATATTCTGAAGGAAGCCAACAGGTTCAGCTGTGAGACCCTCCACTATTACAGAGAAACCTAACCAAGTTGAAAAACCAGATGAAAAGGTAAATTGTTTACAATATTTTATTTTTTTCGTGTATTCGGCCAAAAGGTAAACATTGGAAGAAAAAAAAGACAGATAGATATTTCTGGATAATAAGATAGATATTTCTGGATAATGAAATAGATATTTCTGAATAATAGAATATATATTTCTGAATAATAGGATAGATATTTCTGAATAATAAAAGCGACTGACTAAGTAAATGTGCATGTGATAGAATATATTTATTCAGAAACGGGTTGAATAAAGTTTTTCCAATAAACAGCTCAAAAGCATCTTTAACCCTTGATTTGAATCCTACTCCCTTTAAGTTCAAATATCTTTTTTCACACACCCTTTAAAGAGACTAGAGGGTGTCCCACGAAACATGACCCTTTAAAGAGACTAGAGGGTGTCCCACGAAACATGACCCTTTAAAGAGACTAGAGGGTGTCTCACGAAACATGACCCTTTAAAGAGACTAAAGGGTGCCCCGCGAAACATGAACCTTTAAAGAGACTACAGGGTGTTCCACGAAACATGACCCTTTAAAGAGACTACAGGGTGTCCCACGAAACATTAAAGTTTAAAGAGACTACAGAGTATCCCACGAAACATGAACCTTTAAAGAGACTACATGGTGTCTCACGAAATATGACCCTTTAAAGAGACTACAGGGTCTCCCACAAAACATGACAGTTGGTAAATAGTTTTGAATGTCTTCTTCCATATACTGAATTAGATATTAAATGCTTTATGCAGTATATTTTGTTTTAAAAATCTTTTGCTAAAATCAATTTTACTTAAATATGACTCCCTGTTTCGCTACTTAGCGATTTCCCTAAAGACCTAATGAAACTCTATAAGTACCGAGTGGTATTTCTCTGGACAGGATTGTAAGACTTCCTTCTCTCAACGCTCTCCATAACAAAAGGATGATAATAAGGTTCCGAACGTTTATTTCTCAATACGTTCTGTACAGATCCTCAGGGAGAACTCAGAGATTCACAGGGGTATCACATAGACTTTATGAACGCAGCATGGCTCGCGTAACACTCCCATATAATATTCGTATTAATCTCTTTGGTATCAAAACTAAATATGAATGTTTATAATTTTGAAAATTTGTAATATCTATCCAATTAAGTGGCTTGCGCATTTCCAGTGCAAGAAAATCAATAGAAATTATTATAACGAAATAATATCTTTAAACTGTAAACCTAGTTAAGACCACAAATTCTTCATCATAATTGATTTGATATATGTTACACCTTTATGAATCAGGAGCGCCATCTTTTCATGGAGGCTCATTTAAAATTACGCTTACAGTCCCTTTAATATAGTTTAATTTGTCCAGGATGAGAAGAAAAGGTTCGGATCTCGGAAGAACTATATCCGGGAGCATATTAGATCTGTGCTTAGTGCTTCAGCTTCTCCTAAACCTGTCACTTCAATTCTAGAGAGAACATTCATTCCTTCTAGATCAAGCTCTTTCTCAAATCTTGTATATACTGAGGGGAAAAAAGCGCCATCTATTATTGCTTTTTAGAACTAACTACCACCCAGGCAGATCATGTTGGAAATGGACCAGAGTCAAAGGAAGAACCTAAAAACCGGTTTTCTTTCAAGAAATTCGACAGGTTTAACCGACCAGAGATTCGGAGAAATCATCTTAACAACATATTTTCCAAAGAAAAAGATAAAAAGACGGGAAATGAAGAGACTAATGAAAACACAGACGAAACGCAAGATGATGAAAAAAATGAAGAAGAAGAAGAAAATATTCCAATTCTTGTTCTCAAACCTTACAAAGAAACGACTAGTATTGAAGACACTACAGGACAAGAAGATTCTGAAGAAGATGTCACTGAGAATATGGAGGATAACCTGGAGTTAACTGAAGACTATTCAAGCCCAGGATTACTTGTATCTGAAGAGAAGGAGGAAGATTTTAGCTCAGAGGATGAACAATTTCAGAGGTAACCTTTTATCTATAACATTTACAACACATACTCTCAGAGAAACCATTTATCTAAAATATATGCATAATCTTAGAGAAATTTTTAAAACACTTTGGCAAAAAAGGAATATTGAAAGAAAAAAACTTAGCTCGTCGCGTATAATCTTATGCATTGACAAATAAGTAAAATCTACAAATAAATCATCATAAAAGGAGAAAATAAATAATACTTATGACGTGACAGAAAGAAAAGCCCGAAACAATATAAATTCATTTTTATTCGATTCAATTTGTCTTTTCTAGGTTGATCACAACACTAGGGTTGACTGGGTTGAATGGACCTTTAGATAGTTTACAGATTGCAACTATCAGGTATCTTTCTTATTATGATGATATTCTAAAAGTGCCTTCAAGGATTCATAATTTCCTAAAGCGGACTGTAAAAGTGAAGGAGTAACCTTTCATTGAAAGAATCGGCACCCTTTCAAAATTCATCATGATGAAGAAGAAATCGTCGCTTCTTGTATTATTATTAATTTCTTTATTTTCCTTTATTGCAAAACAGTTTTTGCGTGAAGTGGATAGTTCAAGGATCTAAAATTTGTTATAGAACGCATAAACATTTAATAGATTGTAAACGCAATTTTAAACTGATTCACAATGGTTACAAGCTTGTTCAGTGTTTTATTCTGACATTTTACTCTTTTTGTATTTGAGGCAGAAATCCGCAAGACACCTTACATACAGAGAAACCGCAAATGAAAATAATAAATTTGTTAAGAAAGATTTAAAAAATATCTCCGGCATTCTTGATCAGACAGGGCTTTAAAGGGTACCATTGGGTATCGGACATACTCTATAAATGGAGGGGCACTTAAAATTTCGTTTGCAGTCCCTTTAATATTTATCAGAAATTAAAGAGCCAGAAATTTAAGAGAGTATCGTTGTACAAAACTCTCGAGTTTCGTTTTTAAAGTCTGTGCATTTGCAAATTTTCTAATTTAAGAAATCAAAAATAGAATGTTAAGAAACCGCATGAAATAATATTTCTGTCCAAAAATATTGGTATCTGCAAAACCGGTGTATCGATACTGGGTATCATTACGATACTCTGTCTTAAGTTTCGGGCTCTGAGAACAGTACACATTTGATTTAAGAAGATCCTAGTGTATATTCCACGTTAATAATTACCTTTCCGGTTTGGAACTATTTTGTGTGTTATTACATATCGACGAAAACTTTCGTTTAAAAATTATTTTTCAAAAATAATAAATTAAGTATTCATCCACTCTTACAAATCATTATTTATAAGTTATATAAAACTTGAATATAAGGTTAAAAAGTTAAAAAGCTACAAGACTATAAGAAATATTTGTGACAAAAATTCCTCCTCTAACTGCTTTTGTCATTAAACCGAAAACCTGGTGACAAAAAGTGTTCTTAGTTTGTTTGTTTTTTTGCTAGAGAAAAAACTGAATAAATTAAAAGCCAAGATTAAAAATACTAAAGGATTCTGCTGAGAATAAACAAATTCGTTTAACTTCAGAGAAATGTTTGTAAAAACAACAAAATTACAAGACGAAACATATTTTCATTTTAATGAATTAAAGATTTATATTTAAACGTTTTGAAAATGTATATTTTTAGCTCTGAGTCGTCACAGCTTCTACTGCAAACAGGTTGGATTTTATTAAAAGAAGAAAATTAAAAAAATATATTTTAAATTAAATGATTTTTTGTCAGTATTGTAGACACGTTCTGTTAAGAGATTATCAAGAAAATGGCCGATAAATGTCGCTTTAATCTCAAATAGAAAAAAAAATATAATTCCAAATTTTGACATCGAATGGTTCCTGAACTCACATTGACAATTTACAAAAATTTTATTTTTAGATTGTAAAAAGAATAATGTTATATTTTCAGAGATTCTGAGTTCAGAAATTCCAAACCTTGAAGATTTGCAAAGTTCAGAAGATTTGGAAATTGCAGATTACAAAATTGAAACTTTTGAAACGTTGAATTGTTTTGTTTCAGACACCCCCGCTGGAAATAAATACTGATTTCTCAACTTCTATATCATCGGATGAAACTTTAACAGGTTGGTGCAGAATAAAAATAAAATTTCAAATTATAAATTTTGACTATTAAATTTGTGTATTCCTCCTGACGTAGAGGAAAAGTTTAACGACTTTTTAATTCATTTTTCTTTCTTAATAAAAATGTTTTAAAACATCAAAAAATAAGCTTTGAAAAGAAGAATATAATTCTCGTTAACGTTTTTGATCCTTCTAGGTCCCAGGAGCTTCTTTTAGCATATTTGATAGAAGAATTATTTGTGTTCCTAATCACAAAAATAGGGTTATTTTAAGCATTTTTAAACAGATTGAAAATGAACAATCCCTTTAGTAATAATTTTTTAGTTTTAGAATCTACTCTGCCCAACCCTTCCCTTCGATCATCTCAGGTATCATCATTTTATCTTTCAATCATTTTATCTTTTGATCATTTTATCTTTCGATAATTTTATCTTTTGATCATTTTATCTTTCGACCATTTTATCTTTCGATCATTTTATCTTTCGATCATTTTATCTTTCTTTCATTTTATCTTCAGATCATTTTACCTTTCGATAATTTTATCTGTTGATCATTTTATCTTTCAATCATTTTATCTTTCGATCATTTATCTTTCGATCATTTTATCTTTCAATTATTTTATCTTTCGATCATTTTATCTTTCGATCATTTTATCTTTCGATCATTTTATCTTTCAATCATTTTATCTTTCGATCATTTATCTTTTGATCATTTTATCTTTAGATCATTTTATCTTTAGATCATTTTATCTTTAAATCATTTCATCTTTCAATCATTTTATCTTTCAATCATTTTATCTTTCAATCATTTTATCTATCAATCATTTTATCTTTCAATCATTTTATCTTTAGATCATTTATATCTTTCGATCATTTTATCTTTCGATCATTTTATCTTTTGATCATTTTATCTTTCAATCATTTTATCTTTCGATCATTTTTTTCTTTTTATTTTTTTTATTTCTTCAAGCTAGTATTATTCCTTCAAAAATTATCCTTCTTAAATTTTAAAATGAATTGTATTCTACACTGTGCCCGTAGAGTGAAGCTCATAAAACTATAGACCAGAAAGACGACAGTTATAATTGCAATTGTGCGGTGAATATGTAGAATGTGTAAATTTGTGATTTTGTACTTCTTTCTTCAGACAACTTTTAGACGTCATCAAACGATTATTTGTGTTCTTTATTTCTCAGCTGATTTATAATTTCGAAAGTGATTTATACAAGTAAATCACCTAACGATTTCTTGAACAAATTTATTTCTTTAAATGATTTAAATTTATTACATAAATTTCTCTAATAAGTGTAATATCTATGTTTCTATATGTATATCTGTGTAGGCTAGATCTTTGGATCTCCCAGATCTCCAGGAGGACCTGGAGAACTATATAGACGAGTATCCAGATCAAGGTTTTGACGATGGAGACGGGTTCGTTTTTTCATTGACAACAACTTCCGTCGCAACCATCCAACCTTCTCTTTTACCCTTCCAACCTTCTCTTTTACCCTTCCAACCTTCTCTTTTACCCTTCCAACCTTCTCTTTTACCCTTCCAACCTTCTCTCTTACCCTTCCAACCTTCTCCACTCCCAATCCAACCTTCTCCTCTTCCCTTCCAACCTTCTGAGTATTCTTCCCTTGGTTCCTTCGAGAATGATTTTCTTCCTTTCCCCTCTAATTCTCCATTCCCGTCCACAGGTGAATAAAATATCAAATTTACAGAAAACATTTAATAACCGTAATATTCTCTTTGTGATTTAAAACAAAATGTTTAAATTTGAAAATGATTTGGTTGAGTTCGATATATGCTTAACATTAAGAGGACACACCAGTTCATAACAGTTTTTAAAACTATTCATCATTAAATATAAATGAATAAAAAGATAGTGAATAAAGTTGAACCCTAAATGAGCCATTCATCGAAAAAAATTATCAAATGTCGTCTTGACAATTTTCCAATGGGTTATAATATTTTACGTAAATATCAGCATTTGCGAAATTAAATAAATAGCCATGAATATGAGGGAACAGTTTTAAAGAGCTCCATATAATCTTTTTTAGATCTAAATATTTATTTTGTAGCAGAGATTAAGATATTACAATTGTATTACAAGTTTACAACTTTCATAAATGGAAAAACTACATTATTTATTTTCTATATAAATGATTCATATGATAGACACAGATTAGACTTTGAATGCCAGTGCAATATTTCGCAGCTGACTCCCTCGTCATCCATTGCTAAGAANAACCCCCTGGATAATATGTATAATGTTTAGAATCTACTGAATTGAAGAACCCCTTGGATAATATGTATAATGTTTAGAATCTACAGAATTGAAGAGCCCCTTGGATAATATCTATAATGTTTAGAATCTACTGAATTGAAGAACCCCCTGGATAATATCTATAATGTTAAGAATCTACTGAATTGAAGAACCCCCTGGATAATATGTATAATGTTTAGAATCTACTGAATTGAAGAACCCCCTGGATAATATGTATAATGTTTAGAATCTATTGAATTGAAGAACCCCCTGGATAAAATGTATAATGATTAGAATCTACTGAATTGAAAAACCCCTTGGATAATTTGTATAATGTTTAGAATCTACTGAATTGAAGAACCCCCTGGATAATATGTATAATGTTTAGAATCTACTGAATTAAATACCCCCCTTGATAATATGTATAATGTTTAGAATCTACTGAATTGAAGAACCCCCTGGATGATGTGTATAATGTTTAGAATCTACTGAATTAAATACCCCCCTTGATAATATATATAATATTTAGAATCTACTGAATTGAAGAACCCCCTGGATAATATGTATAATGTTTAGAATCTACTGAATTAAATACCCCCCTTGATAATATATATAATGTTTAGAATCTACTGAATTGAAGAACCCCCTGGATAATATGTATAATGTTTAGAATCTACTGAATTAAATACCCCCCTGGATAATATGTATAATGTTTAGAATCTACTGAATTGAAGAACCCCTTGGATAATATAGGAGATTTTCCTCTAAATATTGAACAGTTAGAATATCTACAACAACTACAGGTCAGTCTTTAAAAGCTTAGGAAAAAATCAAGAATTTTTAAAGATTTTTTGTAGAAAGCTTTTAAGATTCTTAAAATTATATTTATTAATAACAAAGTACAATTTTAATTCTACCATGAAATGATTTTTTAACGCCAAAACATAACTTTTGACCAAAAAACTAAGTTCACAATTTCTTTTTTGTACTTTTGTTAA